>NC_047518.2:45400835-45485835 GCF_902827115.2 Pseudochaenichthys georgianus | reverse complement strand
AACTATTGTCTGCATTGGCTATAAAGGGTATTAATACCAATTGACAGAACTTGCTCTAATCGTGCAAATTGCTCAACATATGCGAGTTGGCATCCGGCCGTTTGGATTTGCTCGGGGTCCGTATTCTACATCTCTATCAGAAAACGTTGGATTCCTCACGAGTTCACAGAGCTGGAAAGTAGACGACTAGCGTGTCCTCCATCATGTTTTGAAATGCTTTGTCTGCTGTGAAGTGAGTTCTCCAGGGAATAAAAGCAGAGAGAGAAAAGCCAGAAGCCAGTGAGTGAGGAGCTGCGAGGGTAAAGAGAGAGGGAGGAGTACTCACTGGAGATCCGGTCCGACTCCATCTTGAAGCTGGAGCCGTCGTCCCCGGAGACGCTGTGGCCCTCGGACCCCACGCCGCGGCCCCTCGGCCCCATGGAGGAGCTCCTCCTCCGCTCGTGGATCTCGTCGGAGATCTTCTCCAGGTTCCTGAGCGCCATCTTGTACTCGCCTTTAGCCCGAGCGAGCCGGGCCTGCCGCTCGTCTACGATCCTCTTCAGGTTCTGGGGGAGGACGGAGGTCATGAGAACGTGTGTATGGAAGCGGACATGAGACTCGTGCCCAATCATTTACACTGAGGAGAGAACGACGCTAAGATAAGATAAGAAGATAAGAAGTACTTAAACGAAGGCATTGTACAATGTTACGGACGTCATGGTCTTAAAGCTTAATACAGTGTAACCCTAATGACATGTAATCGTGAACAAAGTGGCATCCTGGGAAGGGCACAGACATGGATCTGTTCACGAAGGGTTTTATGACACAACAGAGAAGACGATGAGGAAGCTGCAACACCCAACTGTTCTTTGTAGGGTGTGAGTTGTTCCCACATGTTGTTGTATTCTTTGTTGTCTTCCTATAAAACAGTCTGGCACACACAGAGCACTCGGAAGGAGTCGTCATGCTTGCAAGCATTCTTATATATATTATATTGTGTTCTCTAGATTTGAAGTTGCTACGACAACAATACAAATCTCAATAGAAATAAAATAGCATTAAAAAAAGTAGAAAATATACATGTTGAATTACAAATGTACAGTAACAAAATATAAAGCAGGATATTATACGTCAGTATGTGAGGAATGGAATATAATATATTAGATTGAAACTAACATCCAAAGAATCAATATGCACACTTTGGATTCAGTGCATTTCTACCTACTGGATGGAAGTGGAGATGAGGCTCGTGCCAAATAATTTACATTTAGAAAACTGAATTTGCGGCACTTAAAAGGTGGGGTCGGTCATTTTGGAGAAACCAGCTAGAATTTGAAAATACACAGCTGGAAGAAATCTGCCACTTCCTCACAGAGCCCCTCCCCCAACACACACGAACGCGCACATGACCAATGAGGGCACGAGATAAGATGGAAGGCTGACAGGCAGGTAGGCCATCCAGTCACTTTAGCCGGCTCAGATGATTGGTCGTGCTTTTTACAGGGCCACGGCTTCTACAGATGACTTTTTTATGGATTTTTTGTCAAAGCACTTCAGATATTCATTGCTATCGGGATGTTAAGAGCATTCCATGGAATATAACAAAAAGTGTATCTCGAGCCGGTTTCTCAAACTTACCGACCTCACCTTTAAATCTGACTTAAACTAGATGTAAATATATTTTTGTTTACCGTACTTTTCGGACTATAAGCCGCGACTTTTTTCCCCATTTCTTTTTGTACCGCTAACGGCCACTAGGGAACCTCCTAAATCTATGGATTTTACAGGTACAATTAGCCACCTTTAACTCTATGGGCTCTAGGACCGGTCCGTGCCCGCCAACTCTAAGCGGCGGGCTCCAGCAGGAACAGCTGGAGGCCGGAAAAGAGTGAGACAGGTAGCACGCCAAAGTAAAAGTGGAACCGAGAGACAGAACGAGAGCAAGACAGACGGACAATTTAGCTGCTGCGGCTTATATGCAGGTGCGCTTTATAGTCCGACAAGTACGGTACATTTTAATGGTGAGTCTTTGGGGCCATGTGTCCACATAGAACCGTGTTAGCATACATGCAGTGGGGGGAGCTCTCACAGCATGTAATGAAAACAAACCCCTGTCCCCAACGCTTCAGTTATTGATACTATTTCAAAGATATTTAAGTGACTTATTTTGAATATATTGATTGTTGCGCTTTTATGTAGGTCTTAATGTGTGCATATGTACACATGTGTCAGTTGATTGTATTGTATATATATATGTTTTTATATTTGTATTTTGAATTCCTCGAGATTGTGGGAAACGGTATTTCGATCTCTTTGTCTGGACACGCAAACTGAAAGATTGACGATAAAGTTGACTTTGACCTCAAAATGAGAGAGCCTATAAATGAAAAGGATATCAAATGTCAAATTAAACGTAGCCACAGCACGGCTTCTCGGGAGAGTCAGCTGTTTTCTGAGTGTTTAGCTGAAGATGTTTCACCCCTGGTCGAGCTTCACAGCTTCATAAACATCTGCGGAGAGAACATCGTACTCATTGTGACCTTCAGAGGAGGTGAAGGAGGAGAAAGGGAACTAAAACTAAAACACAGCGTCACGTACCTCCAGCTGCAGGTAGCACTTGGCCTTCATCTCAAAGTAGGGCCTGCAGAGGAAGAGGGAGGAAGAGGAGGAGACCGTTAGAGGAGAGACAGAGTAACCCAGAAAACAAGCAGTACCCACAGCATCACCATGGTAACCTGGAGGAGAGAGTGGGGGATTAACAGCTGAAAACACACTGAGGACAGGAAAACAAAGACGCTGAATGTCAAGGTTTTTTTTAAGTAAGTGTTTTAAACTTGAAGAAAGTATATTATAAACACTACGTACTGATATACACCTGAACATCAGCAGGAGAGGACTCTTTAAAGTAGAGACACTACATACTGATATACACCTGAACATCAGCAGGAGAGGACTCTTTAAAGTAGAGACACTACGTACTGATATACACCTGAACATCAGCAGGAGAGGACTCTTTAAAGTAGAGACACTACATACTGATATACACCTGAACATCAGCAGGAGAGGACTCTTTAAAGTAGAGACACTACATACTGATATACACCTGAACATCAGCAGGAGAGGACTCTTTAAAGTAGAGACACTACGTACTGATATACACCTGAACATCAGCAGGAGAGGACTCTTTAAAGTAGAGACACTACATACTGATATACACCTGAACATCAGCAGGAGAGGACTCTTTAAAGTAGAGACACTACGTACTGATATACACCTGAACATCAGCAGGAGAGAACTCTTTAAAGTAGAGACACTACATACTGATATACACCTGAATATCAGCAGGAGAGGACTCTTTAAAGTAGAGACACTACATACTGATATACACCTGAACATCAGCAGGAGAGGACTCTTTAAAGTAGAGACACTACATACTGATATACACCTGAACATCAGCAGGAGAGGACTCTTTAAAGTAGAGACACTACGTACTGATATACACCTGCACATCATCAGGAGAGGACTCTTTAAAGTAGAGACACTACATACTGATATACACCTGAACATCAGCAGGAGAGGACTCTTTAAAGTAGAGACACTACGTACTGATATACACCTGAACATCAGCAGGAGAGGACTCTTTAAAGTAGAGACACTACATACTGATATACACCTGAACATCAGCAGGAGAGGACTCTTTAAAGTAGAGACACTACGTACTGATATACACCTGAACATCAGCAGGAGAGGACTCTTTAAAGTAGAGACACTACATACTGATATACACCTGAACACCAGCAGGAGAGGACTCTTTAAAGTAGAGACACTACATACTGATATATACCTGAACATCAGCAGGAGAGGACTCTTTAAAGTAGAGACACTACATACTGATATACACCTGAACATCAGCAGGAGAGGACTCTTTAAAGTAGAGACACTACGTACTGATATACACCTGAACATCAGCAGGAGAGGACTCTTTAAAGTAGAGACAATACGTACTGATATACACCTGAACATCAGCAGGAGAGGACTCTTTAAAGTAGAGACACTACGTACTGATATACACCTGCACATCATCAGGAGAGGACTCTTTAAAGTAGAGACACTACATACTGATATACACCTGGACATCAGCAGGAGAGGACTCTTTAAAGTAGAGACACTACATACTGATATACACCTGAACATCAGCAGGAGAGGACTCTTTAAAGTAGAGACACTACATACTGATATACACCTGAACATCAGCAGGAGAGGACTCTTTAAAGTAGAGACAATACATACTGATATACACCTGAACATCAGCAGGAGAGGACTCTTTAAAGTAGAGACACTACATACTGATATACACCTGAACATCAGCAGGAGAGGACTCTTTAAAGTAGAGACACTACATACTGATATACACCTGAACATCAGCAGGAGAGGACTCTTTAAAGTAGAGATGCACTTCTGCCTCTGGAAGCATCAGTACCTGCTGGAGGCTGACACAAGGGATTTAGGAAGGAGGGGGGGGGGGGGTCTTATGCAACATTTTAGAATATAAATGAAAGCTTTACTGAAGGACAAGTTCATCCTCTTACTCAGCAGGGAACTTATATTTCCTGACAGCATTTCAATATAAAAAGGCAGTGAGAGGTTTTCATCTGTGCACAGAGACCGGGAGCTTTAACGTCCTCAGCTTTAATTTAGAGTTTATTCTTTTCAGTTATATATTTTAATATGATAAATTCTTCAAATTAAAAATACCTAGCAGTGCAAACAGTTTTCTCTTTTTATACTTAGTTTAAAGTACATCTAGATGCTTATTTGCATGTTATCCCCAACATGTACACTTAATTGTGATCACTGTCTTTCTGCAGAAGAACATTAAACTAATATGGATTCCCGCACACACAAATCCAACTTAAAATGTATTTTAATGTCAGATAATATTTCCAAAATGTAGGGTTTTTCTCAGTGACGAATCAGTGAAGAACTTGGACATGTTTTCCATCTCAAATACAGGTCTGTCAGTCGATGAGAACCGTAAAGGTTTGAATGTTTTGAACATGTGTAAGACATTAGCTCAGTCTTGTTCAGAAATACTGAAATCTTGCAGATGGGAGTTATTTGTTCTGCGTTTTCATCTCGAGCAAGTCACCTGGAGCGGTACTGATTCTGGGTTTTGCCACAGCGGCTAAATCGTTTCCTCAAACTAGTGAAACTGCAGGATCACATCGTGAGATTAACCCGGACTTCCCCATCAACACCTGACTGTTTCAAATGGAATACGCACACAGGTAGAAGTGGTTTAGTTTCAGGGAGCAACCACTTTCTTTCAGAGGAATAGAGAAGAGACAAACTGAAGACTGATCCGACCACGTCAGGCCGAACAGCTGTGACGTTCAGAAAACCAGAAACCTCATAAAGCACAGTTTCACGTCACAACATGGTTTCAATACGGAGCGGAGACGAGTTTCTGGACGACAATCGTCAAGTGTCTTAATGTGAACAGGACAACAGATATGTCGCGTTGCTGTCGACACCTCGCGGTGACAGTAAAATGAGTCCTAAAAGAAATCCAGAGGAAGCTGAAAATATAAATATGTAGTATATCTCCATTTAGTGATTTAAAATAAATACTTAGATAAGGTGGATTATTTCTAATAAGACCCAAAATAGCCTTCTTTTAACCCTGGAATATGCTTGACTATTTGGGCTGAACTTTAGTTTTAAATAGGATTTTGAGGTTAACTCCTTTATCATTTGTATCCAAAATGTAGGACTTAAAGGGGCCATTTTACAGGCTTTAACGTTAAAAAGGGTAATGTATATTTTAAAGAGGAGGCTTAATATAAGGAGAGAAAGATGCATTTGTCCGAAACAAATACTTCACAAGGAAGACTTTCAGCAGGTTAAAAAACTCTGATACAACAGCATTTTAAAGACTCAAATCTTATATAAACGTACGCTTTTTTGGAAGTAAGAAAAAGTGTTATGCTCACAAAACGTCTCCATCATTTGAGGATAGAAAAAAGGCATACCATTTTGAGCTGATCTTTGATAACTTGAAAACAATACATCAAATCAGAGAACAGTTCTTAGTAAAGAAATACAAAGTAATTGTTAGAAGTTCTTCACTTGTCCTAACCTTCATTCTCTAGATTTCCAAAAGTGTTTTTCTCTTTTATAAAGTGGCCCTTAATCTCCCAGCACAACCAGGTGTTACAGGTGAAATGCTCTCAGCTGTGCTTTTCTCCCTGCCTCATTATTAACAATCATTAATCCGTGATGTGTTCGCTGGCAGTGGGACAGCAGACACTTACTTGGACTTGCTGATGGTGCGTTTGAGTTTTTCTCCAGCTGCTTCATGCGGTTGATGGCCGCCGTATATTTGGCCGCCGTCTCTTTGTGCACCAGCTCGCTCCTCGTCTTGGTATTCTCCGCCTCCATCACCTGTGACGGCCAATCAGAACTCAGCATCAGCCAATCGATCCCATTACATCATTTATATTGTACATATGTAGTCTTTTAAGTGTCCCATTGACTTCACATCGCAGTGTAACAAAAGGGTGACACGTGTACAAAAAGTGAGCAAGCAATAATTAAAGAAAAATTGATTAAAAAAAAACGGAATGCAAAAAATAAAGACATAAATATACACATACACACACATATTCATGAGCTAACTAAAGCTGGTGTGTCAGGGAACTCAAAGTGTCAGAAAATAAAACCCTCTCTCTTTTCCTCCGTACCCACATCTCTAAAAACGGGGCTACAACGGAGCGGATACAGATTTGCATCCGATATGACGTAATATCGGAGATGTGGGCGGGCTCTAGACCCACGGGCCAATCAGAAACGTTGCTGTCAGAAACAATGAGACGTGTTTTGGACGTAATGTGGTCAACAGGGCTGAAACAGAGGGACATGAGGGATGTCTAAAATGTTAGATCTGTTTGGTAATTTGAGCAAAACACATGTTTTTAATATATTTTTATATATCTGAGACCCATAATATATGCCTAAAAATAGCATGATAGGAAAACTTTAAAGCAAAAAATATAATATAGACAAATCTATGAATCAGCCAACTGAACCCCCTCTGGTTTCCTCACCCGCTGCGTGGCGTGGTTCAGCATCTCCTGCCAGGCGGAGTCAAACTGCCGGTGGTCCTCCTCCAGGAGGCGCTGCTCCGCCAGAGAGATCGTCTCCTTCGCCGCCCGAAGAACCTCCGACGCTCTCTGGAAGTCCTGAGTGGAGCTCTGGGCCTCCAGCTGGGCCTGAAGAGAGGGGGGGGGGGCGTCAGAAAACTGATGAGTCATCGGTTTGTGCCGTTACTCTCTGTCAAAGCGTCTATGAGTTTTTATAAAAGCGCTATATAAGTGTCATGTATTATTATTAAAATTATTATTAAAAACTGACGAGTCATCGGTTCTTTGATGGGTGCAGTGACTCATCATTTAAGCGTCTTTGAGCATTAGGAAAAGCACTATAAAAATCCCATTTATTATTATCATTCTAGGAGTTTAATCCAGAGGAGGGAGAAGTACTCAGATCTGGTGCTTGAGTAAAAGTAGAAGTACTCAGATATTGTACTTGAGTAAAAGTAGAAGTACTCAGATCTTGTTCTTGAGTAAAAGTAGAAGTACTCAGATCTTGTTCTTGAGTAAAAGTAGAAGTACTCAGATCTTGTACTTGAGTAAAGTAGAAGTACTCAGATCTTTTACTTCAGTAAAAGTAGAAGTACCAGAGTGTAGGAATACTCTGTTAAAGTCCTGCATTCAAAATGTTCCTCAAGTGAAAGTAGAAAAGTATTCTCATCTAAATATAGTGAAAGACAGTGAAAGTAGTCGTTGTGCAGATTGGTCCATTTCAGAATAATATATATATATGTTTTATAATGATTGATCATGAAAGTGTTCTCAAAGCTGGTGAAGGTGCAGCTAGTCTGAAGTACTTTGTAGACTGCAGGGTAGCTGGTGGAGGTGCAGCTAGTCTGAAGTACTTTGTAGACTGCAGGGTAGCTGGTGAAGGTGCAGCTAGTCTGAAGTACTTTGTAGACTGCAGGGTAGCTGGTGAAGGTGCAGCTAGTCTGAAGTACTTTGTAGACTGCAGGGTAGCTGGTGAAGGTGCAGCTAGTCTGAAGTACTTTGTAGACTGCAGGGTAGCTGGTGAAGGTGCAGCTAGTCTGAAGTACTTTGTAGACTGCAGGGTAGCTGGTGGAGGTGCAGCTAGTCTGAAGTACTTTGTAGACTGCAGGGTAGCTGGTGGATTTACTCCAGGTGGAACTAAAGTCTGATTCAACACTTGGTTAGATTTCACTTCAGTCATCCAGATCTGTGAAGTAACTAAAGGGATTAAATACATGGAGTGGAGGATAAGTACACAGTAGCATAACATGGAAATACTCAAGTTAAGTACAAGTACCTGAAAATTGTATTTAAATAAATGTACTTAGTTACTTTACTGCTTTTATCATATTCACCAGATATGTTCCCTGCAAGTCGTTCTCTGTCATTTATAATGTATTTGACCTGGAGCAACTTTTATTACTTGAAAATGCAATATATCCTTTTTTCATACGAAGCAATAAACGTCTGGATGTCGACGCCTGAGGTCGTTTTTGTCACAATACAAAATGTAACTTTGATGAGATGCCTGCCTGAATATCTCTATCGAAACGACACGATGGGAAGAACACCAGCAAAACTCAAAAGGGAAAACAGATGAATGAACACAGAAAAGACGAACACCTGCACTTTGGAAAGAACATCCACAACATTCATCTGTTTGCAACTCATCATATTCCAATTACTCTATAGACTATTCTGCACTATTGCTATTATATTACCGTACTTTTCGGACTATAAGCCGCAACTTTTTCCCCCATTTTCTTTGTACAGCTAACGGCCACTAGGGAACCTCCTAAATCTATGGATTTTACAGGTAAAATTAACCACCTTTAACTCTATGGGCTCTAGGACCGGCCCGCCACCTCTAAGCGGCGGGCTCCAGCAGGAAAAGCTGGAGGCCGGAAAAGAGTGAGACAGGTCGCGCGCCAAAGTAAAAGTGGAACCGAGAGACAGAACGAGAGCAAGACAGACGGACGATTTAGCTGCTGCGGCTTATATGCAGGTGCGCTTTATAGTCCGACAAGTACGGTATATATTATTTTCCTGTACTGTATATCTGTGTTATTGTGTTGCTCTGATGGAGGAGCCTAAGATTGCCGTAACTACACTGAAGCACACGTGACAATAAAGCCTTGAAACTTGAAGAACGGCACAATATCAGCGATCAGCAGTTTCAGAGCACAGAACCTTTCCCCTGCAGACTCCACATGCCCTCTGTAATGTCATTATCCCTGACCTCTAAAATGCCAGCACAGCGAGAAGCAGAACAGCCTCCGTCTTGTTGTCGTCACGTGTTTGTCTCCGTGTGCCTCGCTGCCTGAATGCACTTCAGAGGCTGGGCTCTGGGACAGACCCCTGCTGCTCCATCACAGAGGGGTTTGGAGCGCATGTCCCTTTCTCTCACACCTTGCTCCAGCCACCATATGAGCACTAGCTTCTCCTTCTTTCTGGAGAGACCAACTCTGCTTCTCGCCTGTTTCGGCGGCAGCTCTGTTTAAAGTGTTGTTGTTGTTTATCTGCACGGCACGCAACAAAGAACAGCCAAGAGTGACAGGCGAAGGTTAGAAAGTCAGTCCATGACCTTAAAGAGGCTGTTGGGGGGTGTTCCCTTCCCTGTAGAGTTCTATAGGTGTTAGTGCAGGTACATGGTCTGCAAAGACTAACATCCCTGTGTTCCCTCCAGAGGGAGTTTCTCTCGCCGGCCAGCTAACCAATCAGAGCAGACTGGGCTCTGGTTTCAGACAGAGGGTGAAAAGAGGTGCTGCAGCAGTATGAGAAACATAAAGAGCTTTTTGAACATAAATACTAATATCAACCTTAAAATGTAAAGAAAATGTCCTCTTGAATGCTGATTTCTATTTTAATATCTTAATAAGGACAGAGGAACAATTGGGGGAACTTATTGTAACCTTGTATCAAAAAGAGGATTAAATCCAACACTCAAACGCAACAGGTTAGCATTGTGTCATGCCACCGCGGGGGGGACGGGGGGGTTGGGACTATCTTCCTCACCCTCTCAGACTTTCGCACGCTACTAAAGAGACGCGCTACCATGGAAACCAAACAATGGTGTAGCTGTATTAAAGTCCGAGTGGAAACAGTCGTGAGTAAATCTGATTTGGTCAGAAATGGGGAGAAATATGACCCCGGGAGGAAACCGGGAGAGGGCAGTGAAATCGGGAGGCAAGTATGGTGGCTAATGGAGTGGGTTCAGTTGTAGCTTAAAATAAAGGCAACTCTAAACAAAATGCGGCCGTTAGAAAGCAAGTACAGAACATCAAATATTGTTTACGGACCCGGTTTGCATGAACTATCTTTTTGTTCAGAGCCGGTAAAGAGCTCACATATTATCATTTGCCATGGTCGACTCGTAATGCAACATTCAGTGCAGTCGCTTGCATTGAACAGCTTAAGCTTGTGGCCCCTCCAACAATGCAACATGCACCATACTTACAGAAAAGGGAATGCATAAGATGGTGCAAGAAAAAAGCAGTAATTAGCAGGAATAAGTAAAGCGAGTAGAATGCGAGCTGTGTTCAAAACAGCGCTGTGCATTGTTAACGGTGACAGCATGAGGCGTGTGGCGCAGTGGGTTGTGCGTTGGTGTTGGGATCAGGGGGTCACAGGTTCAAACCCCACTGCAGTCAGCATGTCGTTGTGTCCCTGAGACCCTTCATCCCAAAGTGCTCCGGTGGGGATTGCCCACAGAACTGAGTATGTGAGTCGCTTTGGATAAAAGCGTCTAACATGTGATGTCATGTGTTTGTCACTACTCGCCTTTAAACTGAAGGTCTGGGGAAATATCTGAGTTGTTTCGACTACAGACTCGCGGTTTATCTTTTCCCCTTCTCCACCCATCCTCCTCCTCTAATTCTCTGTCATCAGAACCCCACCCTGCACCCTCCTCTCTTCATCCTGCCTTCTCCCCAGTTTACAGTTTAGACTGCAACCCTTTAACGTCCTCCATGTATCTCCACCTGGTGACCAAATGGTTTGAACTGGATATTCTTTGTTCGTGTTTCTCATGGTTTGAGGAGTTTCATAAGTGCACCAAATAAAAGCTCCCGTCACAGGCAGCATGTCTGATTGGTCAGACTCCTCCTTGCTGTTCCGTCTTCATCCACTCGTCTACCTCCATCACATCAACACTTCTCTCACTGCAGCTTCAAAGTGACTCTGCAGTGAGATACACTTTGTTTTAGACAAAGCATCAACTTGTTGAGTCAGAACATCTTATTTTGAGTCGTATCTCAGATGAAACATATTTATTAGAAAATCGCCAGCTAGCATCAGAACACAGAAAGCCTTTGAGCATGTGCGGCTCATAATGTAACAACATGTCCTGCTTCTGGTCAAATAGTTCAAAATGAGTTCTCCTGATAATTACAAGATGTGATTTATCTATCTTCTTATTTCAAGACATCTAACCAACCAAATGTCCACTTGTCCAATTGTTTTACTTATTTCAAGTGAAAACAGCTTGTTTTCATTATTGTTTAACTTGTTTTTGGAGCAGCATTTGTTCCAGTGTGTCGTCTCTCGTTGCCATGCCACCCGCTCCACGCAGAGCTAGTGAAGACGAGGAGCACGTTCAGCCACAGACTCATCCCTCCACGACAACGCACCAAGCGCCTCGGGCAGTCCTGTGTGCCTGGAGCCATCCGGCTGCACAACAAGGGGTTAACGATGAAAAAGAAATACAATTAAAGGTGGGGTAGGTAAGTTTGAGAAACCGGCTCGAGATCGCTAGAATTTGAAAATACGCAACCGGAGAAAATCTGCCACTTCCTCACAGAGCCCCTCCTCCAACACACACGAACGCGCACATGACCAATGAGGGCACGAGATCAGTTTGTGCCCCGATGGAAGGCTGACAGGCAGGTAGGCCATCCGATTGGTTGTACTTGTTACAGTATTACGGTTTCTACAGATTAATTTTTTTTAATGGATTTTTTGTCAAAGCACTTCAGATATTCATTGCTATCGGGATGTTAAGAGCATTCCATGGAATACAACAAAAAGTGTATCTCGAGCCGGTTTCTGAAACTTACCTACCCCACCTTTAAATCACTGGACATAAATATACACTGTTTCCACAACCCATGCTAACAGATTATTAGTAGTAGACCAAAAAGGTAGATAGATATGTCCCTATGTGTACAGATGTCCATTTTCACTTTAACTGATTCCGTACTTTATAACTTAGATGACCAAATATGTAAATATGCTGACAGTTATTTTACTCATCTCCTATTTCATAGTCTTTTATTATTATTATCATTTTTATTTTATCTGTGTGAATCTTTGCTGTCCTGTTTTTTCACGCTTACCCCGTTGCTGCTTTGTACAACTGAATTTCCCCTCGGGGTTAATAAAGGTTTATCTTATCTTATCTTTCTTGTTAAATCTCCCCCTCTCTGTTCGCTGCATCATCTCCTCTCCTCTCTCCTCCTCTCATTTGCTCATCCACTTCATAGTTTAATCCCCCAGCATGCAGCTGTCCTCAACTCCCGTCTGTCTCTGGGAAAAGCAATTTGTCGTAACGGGCGCTTCAATTATTCAAGAGAGCCTTCAACAGAGAAAACAAGCTTTGTTCACTTAAACAGAAACATGAGGAAAGAGGGACTGTATAGTTATTTAGAATGACACGGCTTACTGTCGTTGGATACTCAATTCTGATTGGTCAATTTGGAAATTCCAGAGGTTGTTAACAGACCGTTGCTAAGGAGGATGAAGGGACTACGTGCAGTCATATCAATACGCAGAAAGAAGACCGTTCGATTTAACGTCGGCTGTGAAAACTAACATTTGTTTTCACCAACAGAAAATACCATACAATTATATATTTTATATTTATTTTTATATATATGGAGGGCTCGAAACTTTGGATTCATTATGGTTAGCGCAAGAGAAGCAAAGAGGTTCGAAGACAGAGAAATCAACAGAAGAAGAAGACAGGCAGGAAGTAAACACTAAAGGGAACAGCAGAAGAAGACGGACAGGAAGTAAACACTAAAGGGAACAGCAGAAGAAGACGGCCATGTAAGTAAACACTAAAGGGAACAGCAGAAGAAGACAGGCAGGAAGTAAACACTAAAGGGAACAGCAGAAGAAGACAGACAGGAAGTAAACACTAAAGGGAACAGCAGAAGAAGACGGACATGTAAGTAAACACTAAAGGGAACAGCAGAAGGAGACAGACAGGAAGTAAACACTAAAGGGAACAGCAGAAGAAGACGGACATGTAAGTAAACTCTAAAGGGAACAGCAGAAGGAGACGGACAGGAAGTAAACACTAAAGGGAACAGCAGAAGAAGACGGACAGGAAGTAAACACTAAAGGGAACAGCAGAAGAAGACGGACAGGAAGTAAACACTAAAGGGAACAGCAGAAGAAGACGGACAGGAAGTAAACACTAAAGGGAACAGCAGAAGAAGACGGACAGGAAGTAAACACTAAAGGGAACAGCAGAAGAAGACGGACAGGAAGTAAACACTAAAGGGAACAGCAGAAGGAGACAGACAGGAAGTAAACACTAAAGGGAACAGCAGAAGGAGACAGACAGGAAGTAAACACTAAAGGGAACAGCAGAAGAAGACGGACAGGAAGTAAACACTAAAGGGAACAGCAGAAGAAGACGGACAGGAAGTAAACACTAAAGGGAACAGCAGAAGGAGACGGACAGGAAGTAAACACTAAAGGGAACAGAAGAAGAAGACAGACAGGAAGTAAACACTAAAGGGAACAGAAGAAGAAGACACAGGAAGTAAACACTAAAGGGAACAGCAGAAGAGACAGACAGGAAGTAAACACTAAAGGGAACAGAAGAAGAAGACAGACAGGAAGTAAACACTAAAGGGAACAGAAGAAGAAGACAGACAGGAAGTAAACTCTAAAGGGAACAGCAGAAGGAGACGGACAGGAAGTAAACACTAAAGGGAACAGCAGAAGAAGACAGACAGGAAGTAAACACTAAAGGGAACAGCAGAAGGAGACGGACAGGAAGTAAACACTAAAGGGAACAGCAGAAGAAGACGGACAGGAAGTAAACACTAAAGGGAACAGCAGAAGAAGACAGACAGGAAGTAAACACTAAAGGGAACAGCAGAAGGAGACGGACAGGAAGTAAACACTAAAGGGAACAGAAGAAGAGACAGACAGGAAGTAAACACTAAAGGGAACAGCAGAAGAAGACAGACAGGAAGTAAACACTAAGGGAAACGAAGAAGACGACAGAAGTAAACACTAAAGGAACAGAAGAAGACGGACATGTAAGTAAACACTAAAGGGAACAGCAGAAGAAGACGGACAGGAAGTAAACACTAAAGGGAACAGCAGAAGAAGACGGACAGGAAGTAAACACTAAAGGGAACAGCAGAAGAAGACGGACAGGAAGTAAACACTAAAGGGAACAGCAGAAGAAGACGGACGAAGTAAACACTAAGGGAAAGTAAACACTAAGGGAACAGCAGAAGAAGACGGACAGGAAGTAAACACTAAAGGGAACAGCAGAAGAAGACGGACAGGAAGTAAACACTAAAGGGAACAGCAGAAGAAGACGGACAGGAAGTAAACACTAAAGGGAACAGCAGAAGAAGACGGACAGGAAGTAAACACTAAAGGGAACAGCAGAAGGAGACGGACAGGAAGTAAACACTAAAGGGAACAGCAGAAGAAGACAGACAGGAAGTAAACACTAAAGGGAACAGCAGAAGAAGAAGAAGAAGACGACAGGAAGTAAACACTAAAGGGAACAGCAGAAGAAGACGGACATGTAAGTAAACACTAAAGGGAACAGCAGAAGAAGACGGACAGGAAGTAAACACTAAAGGGAACAGCAGAAGAAGACAGACAGGAAGTAAACACTAAAGGGAACAGCAGAAGAAGACACAGGAAGTAAACACTAAAGGGAACAGAAGAAGAAGACAGACAGACAGACAGGAAGTAAACACTAAAGGGAACAGCAGAAGAAGACAGACAGGAAGTAAACACTAAAGGGAACAGCAGAAGGAGACAGACAGGAAGTAAACACTAAAGGGAACAGAAGAAGAAGACAGACAGGAAGTAAACCGGAGCGAGGGGAAATAATGGGAGCGGCCTCGATATGAGAGGGAGTTTCAGGGTTTAACAAAACAAACATGACTCCAGATTGTTATGCTCGCTTTATTGTTTTAAAATGGGGGAAATAACCCAGATTCATCCAGGCTTAGAATCGCCTTTGCTGACTTCAAAAGGAAAAGTTAAAGAGAGGTTGAATTGGATTGTAATGTTGTTTTATTTGGATTGTTGTAATGAAAGCAAACACCATTACATTATCTCACACACACACACACACACACACACACACACACACACACACACACACACACACACAGGTCTTGCCTCTTTGACTGATGTATCCGCCGTCAGCAGATATTCTGTTCAACAACAACAACCGGCAGTGGCATCACAACACAGGAAACACACAACAGCCTCCCTGGTGCTTATAGCTTCCTCCCTCCCTCTAAAGCTCCAAATCCCTCCATCGTTCTCTCAACCCATCAGTAGCCTCCTCTGTGGCTAAAGTCTGATGAGACGTGGCCGGCCTCACAAACAGGGAGGGAGAGGGGAGAGAAATAGCTTCAGAGAGAAAGAACAACCAACAGGAAGATGGAAAAGTGAGGAATAAAAAAAGGAAAAGCTGGATTTACAGGGGAGAATATGTAGAGACAGAAAGACATTTGTTGCTTATTAGCTCAACCATGCCTTTATATTAAAGATGAGATCAGATACTTTGCGTTGAATCAGCATAAAAAAACAACAAAACAAAACAAGGCATTGCACATAAGTAGAAATTAAAGAGTAGAAATAAACAATACCAGAATTTAAACATCTCAAAATAGAATTAAAGCAGCAATAACAAGTAGAACACATACAGTAGGCCAGGGGTCGGCAACAGGCGGACCGGATAAATACGGACCCGGACTTATAATCAATACATTAATAGGAGATTTCAATTTTGATGGGCGATTCTATTTTAACCACCGCCGACAGGGGGCGAAAGAGAGAAGTGAGCGATACAGGGAGAGAAACACAGAAGAAGAGACGAGAGAGCGATACAGGGAGAGAAACACAGAAGAAGAGACGAGAGAGCGATACAGGGAGAGAAACACAGAAGAAGAGACGAGAGAGCGGCAGAGAGAAGCAGAGAGGAAAGTGAGTGAAGAGAATAATTAGCGATACAGGGAGAGAAGCGGAGAGGAGAGTGAACAGGCGTGTTAGCGGCAGACAGGGAGAGACAAATAAGTACACATGGCGCTCTCCAAGAAGAGGAACGTGGACAGTGAGAACAGAGCTTTTAACCCTGAGTGGACTCCTTCATGTTCCTCCTGCCCACTGGGAGCACAGAGCCAGTGTGTCTCATTTGTTCAGAGACCGTGGCGCTCATTAAAAGAGACAACACGCCACTATGAGACAAAACACAAAGTGTTTGACCAAACATTCCCTCTCAAGTCAGAACTGAGGTCACAAGAAATAAGCAGTCTCAGAGCCCAATATGATCAGACCACCAGGATCAAATTAAAACTAAATATGGTTCCAGGGCAGGCTAACCAACGAGCTAACCAATGAGCTAACCAACGAGCTAACCAATGAGCTAACCAACGAGCTAACCAATGAGCTAACCAACGAGCTAACCAATGAGCTAACCAACGAGCTAACCAACGAGCTAACCAACGAGCTAACCAACGAGCTAACCAATGAGCTAACCAACGAGCTAACCAATGAGCTAACCAACGAGCTAACCAATGAGCTAACCGAGGCTAACCAATGAGCACCTGCATGTGTATGAGAATGGCCCTGACACCATTTCAGCCCAGATTTAAACTCCTGGCAGGACAAGATCCAGCTCAATTCTCCCACTGAACAAAACAAAGTGAGGGACTGCAATATAAGAGGGAAAGAAAGAGAAACTTTGAAACTGTTCAATTGTTATGATGTGTAAAGACTGATATTGTTCTATAATCGTCTGAAACTGTTAAGTCATGATGTGAAACGGTTAACAAAGAAAAAGGGAAACTCAAGCTGCTGCTACACTTTATTTTATTTATCTAAAATTAAGCACTTTTAAGATGCACACATGTTCAAAAGCTATTTTATTTATTTTCTCTATTTTATTTGTAAATGCCGCCAGAGAGGAACATTACACATATCCACAGTATTTACTGAATATCTGTGTAGTTCAATGTTAATTGATAATACATAGTTGTTTTTGAATTGTACTTTCTTTATTTGATTGGCAGTCAGTCGTTGATTACATGCAGACGTTGATAAAGCTACAGGTCACTTCAATACATATCACACTAATTCATGAAGCAAGTTAGACATTTTGATGTTCCGGACCTTTGCATGGGGAGATTTTCTCTAACTGGACCTCGTTGAATTTTAGTTGAATACCCCTGCAGTAGGCCATGAAGATAAAACAAATCTATAAATTCTGACAATAAAACACTATTGAAGAGAACATAATGCTAATTTCCACACTACAGGAGATTAAATGAAAGACCCTTAAAAGATGAAATGAAAAACATTTAAAAGCAGAACAGGGCCTCTTTAACCTACTGAGTGTTGCACAAATGCTTGATTTTGAGCCATCGTGCAAATCCATCTTTCTCACTGATACTTAGCTCGCTGGCTCAGAGCTTTTCCCTCGTGTCAAGAAAATGCATCGATGTAAAGCGCTGCCAACATTCAAGCAGACTGAACCATGGCCAATGGTTATAGGCTCATGTTGCCTCAGTTTGAATCCCATAAAGACTCTTAATCAAGACTCGCATCATCGCATTTCTTATCACAAGAAATCTCTTAAAGGTCCCATGACATGGCCGTTTCTACTGATCATAACTCCATTGTTGAGGTCTACTAACATAGAGTTACATTGTTCAATAGTATGCGTATTCACTCTCTGTCCTACACAGCTTGTTGGAGCTCCTAGCCCCTCCCCCATGAGCCCAGTGGCCGCCTACGAGACAGCGAGACACAGCGAAGCCCAGCCCGAACACACACACATACCGACTCACAGCCTCGCCGCGTCCCGCCGTCTCAGGAAGGAGACATCGGCAGAGCTGAAGCTGAGAAAAGATTGAGTGTGTGTGTGTGCCCAGGAAGAAAACAATGGAAAAAGAGAAATCTCCAACGAGGCGTTCTGGGGCAGCACAGACAGGTCTTTTCTGTGTTAGAGTTGTACTCGCTACAGGGTGCACTTTGAGGGTGTGTGGCTCTGCAGACCGTTCACATGCAGAACAACCTTCCCAACACAAGGGGACGGGTAATAACCGGGAAAGCACGACATGGGACCTTTAAAAATCATAAGTCCATCTGCACATCTATTCCACTTGTGCTTCAGTCCACATCCAAATAATGCACGTTGTTATCTTGAACTCAATCTGTCTAGCGGTCTTTTATAAATCTCTCTCTCAGCAGGCGTCCGCTCGGCTGCAGCCTCTCGGTGTGAAGCTGCTGGTTTCAATTAAATCAGCTTCTTCCACATTTAGAGACACCGAGTCATCCACTTTCATTTCAACGCTCCATCCTAATGCAAGACCTGAAGAATGATCAGAGTATTCACCGCTGCTGATCTGACCTTCATGAAAACAGAATAACCAGCGAACACAAAGTGGTTCAGCTACAACATATGAAACACACAATTTAAAAACAGGACTGCCAACGAGTACAACTGCTTTTGTAAATTGGTGTTTAAATGTTTCGAGGTGTTTTGGAGCAGGTGCTATAAACGTGAATCAAAACTGTTTAGAATTTGATTTCCTTTTTTAACAAAACACCCAAAACAAAGTCATGTTTCCCGACTGCTTTATTTCCATCTCCAGACTCGAGTCTTTGGAGGCGACGTGGAATGAAAAGTGAGCCCGATGCATATTTCATAACGTTAAAAAAAACACATTTTACGGATACAGCAGCGCTGCTCTGTCCCTGCGGAGTCAGCACTTTAAAACGTGCGTCTTTCAAGCGACGTGAACTCAAGCGATCACTCTGAAAAACTCTTCTGCCTCGTCACCATGACCCACTGCCAAGACAGAGAGAAAGAGAGGAGCTTAGAGCTTTTTGATTTTAACGAGAGGAGACGGTGGTAGTTTGTATGAAGTTCACAAGATTTAATCATGCAACTTTTAGTGTGTTCACCCAAGTGTGCTTGAAGAAAAAGAGTCCTGTCTTCTAAAATATTCAAGGATCGGTCATCAAAGATATCAGTATGTAGTGTCTCTACTTTAAAGAGTCCTCTCCTGCTGATATTCAGGTGTATATCAGTATGTAGTGTCTCTACTTTAAAGAGTCCTCTCCTGCTGATGTTCAGGTGTATATCAGTATGTAGTGTCTCTACTTTAAAGAGTCCTCTCCTGCTGATGTTCAGGTGTATATCAGTATGTAGTGTCTTTACTTTAAAGAGTCCTCTCCTGCTGATGTTCAGGTGTATATCAGTATGTAGTGTCTCTACTTTAAAGAGTCCTCTCCTGCTGATGTTCAGGTGTATATCAGTATGTAGTGTCTCTACTTTAAAGAGTCCTCTCCAGCTGATGTTCAGGTGTATATCAGTATGTAGTGTCTCTACTTTAAAGAGTCCTCTCCTGCTGATGTTCAGGTGTATATCAGTATGTAGTGTCTCCACTTTAAAGAGTCCTCTCCTGCTGATGTTCAGGTGTATATCAGTATGTAGTGTCTCTACTTTAAAGAGTCCTCTCCTGCTGATGTTCAGGTGTTGATCAGTATGTAGTGTCTCTACTTTAAAGAGTCCTCTCCTGCTGATGTTCAGGTGTATATCAGTATGTAGTGTCTCTACTTTAAAGAGTCCTCTCCTGCTGATGTTCAGGTGTATATCAGTATGTAGTGTCTCTACTTTAAAGAGTCCTCTCCTGCTGGTGTTCATGTGTATATCAGTATGTAGTGTCTCTACTTTAAAGAGTCCTCTCCTGCTGATGTTCAGGTGTATATCAGTATGTAGTGCCTCTACTTTAAAGAGTCCTCTCCTGCTGATGTTCAGGTGTATATCAGTATGTAGTGTCTCTACTTTAAAGAGTCCTCTCCTGCTGATGTTCAGGTGTATATCAGTATAGTGTCTCTACTTTAAAGAGTCCTCTCCTGCTGATGTTCAGGTGTATATCAGTATGTAGTGTCTCTACTTTAAAGAGTCCTCTCCTGCTGATGTTCAGGTGTATATCAGTATGTAGTGCCTCTACTTTAAAGAGTCCTCTCCTGCTGATGTTCAGGTGTATATCAGCATGTAGTTATGTACCTGTGTCTTTGTGTCGTTGCCACAACATTTGTTTTCATGTTCACAAACTCCTATTGATTCTACATCCCACATGAGGACAGACTGATGAGTCATTAGCTGCCAGCCCGATATGCAAATGTGTATTATCGCTCTCTCAGAGTTACAGGTCTGTATTTAATCTCCTACTTGAGTCAAGGTCTAACGGAGTCTCCACCCTGAGGTTTCACCACTCCCTCGGGTGCTGCTGGTTGCTTATATTCGACCGCAAATAATGTGTTGCTTATCAAAGAGCGGGAGAAGGAGAAGGAGGGAGCACGGAGAGAAAGAAAAAGGACTTTCTGAACGTGCAAACAAAACAGTGACTCGGGAAGGAGTAGAAAACTGAACACAGAAACTGTAGAAGTGGAGGAAGGCAAGTGAAAAATAAAGAGTAGGAGAAGGAAGGCGATGAAGTCATTAAATTAAGCAGGAAAAACATATAGATATTTATAGATTATAAAAAAGATAAAAAGGCAGGAAGGAGGTAAGAAAGGAAAGACCAAGAATACAAATAGTAGAATAAACAAACAGGAGACAACAACAACAACAACATAAAGAAAGAGTTCAAGACGTCCTTCTTTCCCTGACCCAGAAAGATCCAATTAAAAACACACAGCACGCAATCAAAGCTCAGCCTGAGAGCTAACAAACCAGACGTTAGACTCTGAACTGGCTCCAACACCGACAGTGTCTTTGCTTTGAGATATATTTAGCTGGAGCGTCATCAAAGCAAAAGACACATTGTGTGAGTTCTGCATAATCGTGTCAGGGGGGCGAAGACAAGATGATAACAGGATGACAACAGCTTTATTGCAAACGTTAGACAGACTCCAACAAGCAACTGTTTGTGCTTCGCTCGAGCAGCTCAGCCTTTTCCACCATCTGTACAGAACACTTAAATAGGAATCCCCGTTTGTACTAGGGCTGCTCGATTATGGCAAAAATCATAACCTCGATTATTCGGGTCAATAATTGTAATTGCGATTATTAAATGAGATTATTCATTTGACTTTGAAAACATCCATTTATTGGAGAATTTTTTTTTGAACAGTACGTTTTTAACAGTTGATTACCCTGAACTTTAAGTAGAATTCAACTGAAAAACCAAAAAAAAAAAAAAAGTAATAATAAAAAAATAATCGTTTTATTTCGATTACGTTGTTTTCGTAATCGTTACAAGCCATGATCGTAATCGTGATTAAAATACGATTAATTGAGCAGCCCTACTTTATACTATGAATGTTGGCGATGACTATTGACTATTATCCCATGAGGAGTTCAAGGATGTCTTGTTTAAGATCTGAATAACCGGAAGGCAGCGGCTCATCAGATAGACTAATGACCAGGAAACAAGACGAGATGGGCAGATAACTGATAATCCCTGCCAGGCAACACAGGACATGTGTTCATGATGAGCAGGACGTTGTTTCCTACTGTAGCGGCCAAAATCATATAGAAATCAAACAGATAATTCACTTAAAATAACACTGACGCTGAGGCACCAGTTAGCGAATCTTACGCAGGGCAATGATCCAAGAATCTGTTTGTGCATTGTATTCCTTTAACAAAAGTACAATGAACAGGTTTCCTATATTCCTTTCCTTTAGCCTTTCATATGGATTTATTTCATGCTTGAATCACACTGTGGCTCTACTAGGCCTTGTCTTTTTATGCTGCTGCAACGCGAAGCTGTTCCAAATTGGGATCAATAACGTACTTCTTATCTTATCTTATCTACTGCCACCACCTCCACCTGTCTCCAATATATACAATCACACCAGGTGCTCTAATCAACCAGTGCCCAAACATTCCTTCAAAATAAAAGCATAAAAACTACTTTAATTCACTTCAATAACGACACTAACATTTACTATAAACACTAACAGCAATAAAATAAAGCGATATATTGCTCCAACACCTACTTTCTGCTCTGATAGGTCGTGGTATGTCCACATCTGATCTAAAAGTGTACAATGTGATGTGCCATGACACAATTAAAAGGGTACCTGCACAAAGTGGTGATTAATAATGCTACAAGCAGCACATGAGACTTGATCTGGTTCCTGGATTTAACAATGCTGTGTGCGGCTGCATTTAGAACAAGTGGTTATTCGAGCTATATGCTAACACAGTAACGATGCTAACATACTGAAATGTAGCCGATGCAATGTTTACGAGCTCAGTGTGCTCATGTTTATATTTGCTCATTAGCACTAAAACAAAGTACAGCTGATGGGAATGTCTTTAGTTTTCAAGGTATTTAAATGTGTATTCTTACTTTCCCTTTTCCCCAGAAAGTCTGAAATGCAGGTTCAGTTTTATAACTTCTTCACATTTAGCTCAAAAGTGACAAATGAAGCTTAGCGCAAGTTCAGCCAGGAAGACCTATCACTCCGTATGGCACGTCATGGCAATACTCGCTCCCTCCACTAGATGACAGGGAGCGCCACTCCTTAGCCAACCTATCACTTCCCTCCATTCACAAGCCTAATTATCGCACCTGTTAATCCCTCTATATATGCTCTCCCCTTTCCTATCAGCTGTCTTTCAGGTGTCAACGCGCATCCCTCCTCCACCCCTTCGCCTCCTGCTTTCAACTCAGGGCCAAGCTCAACCTCCTCCCTTCCAACCGGACCTAACCACTTATCACCACCACCAGTGTCTAAACCCGGGGGGGTTCATCGGAAACGGTTCTTTCCCTTCCCGAATGATATCCTACAAAACCTGGGCCTAATCGCCAAACACCATTTCGCTCTCTTGTTATAAACTGTCATCATTATGTTTCATTTATATAACGTGACCGATAATAAACATGTATTCCATACATTACGTCTCTCCTGATTGAACTGGGAAGATTGTTTCCCAAAATAATCTTCCAGTCTCTTGAACAAACAACCGGCCTTCCTCCCCTTCCACATCTGCAGTATCATTCGTAAAGACATTCAGAGGTTCTTACTGTAGAGTTCTCTAAATCTTTGGGTAAAGTAACTAACAAACTAGGTCTGCTGCTTTATATACTTCTGTATATCATTTTAAAATGGATGTATTTGGGATTTGGACTGTTGGTCAGACAAAACAACATCTGAAGACCTTCCACAATCGTCCAACAGTTCAAAGTCCAAAAGGGTTCATCATAAAATACTCAAAAGCCAAATAAAACTTCATCCAGGACTACAGTGCGGAGAATCACTGCACAGATCAGATAACAGCTCCACTGCAGCCATCAGAGGGAGGAAAGACAAAGAGAAAGACAGTAAGTGTTGGGAGGGAGAACCGAGAGATACAAAGATCTGAGAGCAGAACAAGGCCGGCTTACCAACACTGACGTTCATCTCTCTGTTGACACAAAGCATAGCACTGCTAACTCTGCTCTGAGGGGAGTTTGGGGATGAAGCACAGATGAATACGGCAGATGGGAAAAGGATTATGTAGGCCAGTGGATTCAGCCACCGAGAGGAGAGAGAGGCAGTGAGTCTAAAGTCACGTGCTTCAAACGTCAGACAAAACCTGGATGTGTGTTAGACAAATGAGAAACATGCCCTTGAACAAAAATACATGTTCAGGTAGAAACAGTTGCAGAATGTGAAGTATCCATCCAGCAGAAGAACAGCCGATAATGCGTCCAGAAATAGACTCTTGTTTTGTGTCGCATTGGACAGAGGATGTGATGTTGGACGAGATAAAGTCCACGAGTTCCCTTTTTCAGTTTTTCTGACACAACAGATCCATCCTCTTTCTGGCTGCTTGACATCACCGTGTCAAAATAGACCGACAATAGTTTTACACGAGTACATTTAACACATCCTTACCACGTTGTTAACCTTTGCCCAATACGCCGTTTACGATGCAACCTGCATTATGGATTTTATGGAAGCTCTGTAAATTAGACAAGTACTGGTCTTTCCTTGGACTTTTATGTTATGTGACGACAAAGTTCTCCAAACTGTTATTCCGTTAGTTACTCAAAAACATGCATACGGGTAAAAAGCCATAGGAGTTGAAGGCGAGAGTGAAAAGGTGAGTTTTGAGGGATTTTTAGAAAGACGTGAGAGTGTTGGCAGATTGTGTAAAAAGCCAAGAAGAAGCCAGACCACTGTATACTTAATCCTTTACAACTCTGAGTGTGTTAGTTGATTTTGTACCCTACCATCTGACATGACGGTAGAGGTGGCATCTCCGTCATCTTAGTTTAAAACAGGTTAAAATAGGAAGCTGAAAAAGGAGAACTGCAGAGTCACTGCACAGGAACTCTGTCCGCAGGGTTTACACACAATGGAAAATAACCCATCACATTCAGTATTTATATCCCCATGAACACCTGAATGGCTCAGACAGCCACATCAGAAGGTGTGTGTGTGTGTGTGTGTGTGTGGGGGGGTGGGGGGGGACTACATAATGAAGCCTTTTAGAGTCTCTGTCGATCTCTGAGCTTCCCGAGTGAGTGCTCACAGCTGTGGGCGCTAAGCGAGACGTGCAGGTGGCTGCTTCCTCTTTTATTTTCACCTCACACACACACACACACACCGCTAAAAACGAGACCGAGATCAAGGTCTGAAATGATTGTCTAGTCGCCCCTTTCATCACAAAATTCTAATTTCTATACGCTGGACCGATATTATTCAAGGCGAGTAAAGATCAAACCATGCAAAACTAAAAAACACAGGTCTGGACTTTTTGTACTTCTTTTGTAATTAATCAAGTCTCAAGTTGTGACCTGGTAAAACCCCCATATATATGTATTACAATAAATAAAAAGCACAACCAAGACATGTCGATTTAAACACACTGGATATGTAATAAATAGGCATGTGTATGAGGACTTGGTCCCACGTATTTCAAAAAACAACTAGTGTTAAAAAAGTCCACGTTAATGTCAGTATTAAGAGACCTGAGTAACATGTAAAAGACTTGACTTCATAAAAAGCAGCAGCGGTGGAAACAGGCATTCATATTATAATGAGGTTTTAAGAACCAATATAGAACCATGGAGAGTGATTAAAAAGATTCTCTCTTCATCTGCTTCAAAGATGAATACTAATAAATAATTGAAAGAAACCAAGTGGGGGGCAAACATAAATAGAAGATCCTTTAATTGGCTAAAGATTTTTTTTTTTTTAAAGGTATAAATGACCAATAAGATAAGATAAGATGTGCTTCATTGATCCCAATTTGGGACATTTTTGACCATGTGATCAAAGCTTAAAATAAGTATATTTAGATTTCTTCAGATCCACTCGCTAATTCATCCATTGACACACAAACCCATAATATGTGGCAGTTAGACAAGACTCGATTGGAATTTGGACCCAGAACCCTCCTTAATAACGGTTCTAAATGATAAACCATCCTCCATTTCCATTTCCGTCCCTCCTATCATGCATTGCTGACCACAGGTGGGAAGTAGTGGAGTACAAATACTTCGTTACTTAAGTACATTTTTCTGGTATCAGTACTTTACTCCACTACTTATTTTTCTGACGACTTTTTACTTCTCACATGTTTAACCCAAATACCTGAACTTTCTACTTCTCACATGTTGAACCCAAATACCTGACTTTCTACTTCTCACATGTTGAACCCAAATACCTGTACTTTCTACTTCTCACATGTTGAACACAAATACCTGTACTTTCTACTTCTTACATGTTGAACACAAATACCTGTACTTTCTACTTCTTACATGTTGAACCAAATACCTGTACTTTCTACTTCTTACATGTTGAACACAAATACCTGTACTTTCTACTTCTTACATTTGAACACAAATACCTGTACTTTCTACTTCTTACTACCTGTACTTTCTACTTCTTACATTTTTAACACAAATCCCTGTACTTTCTACTTCTACATGTTGAACCAAATACCTGTACTTTCTACTTCTTACATGTTGAACACAAATACCTGTACTTTCTACTTCTTACATGTTGAACACAAATACCTGTACTTTCTACTTCTACATGTTGAACACAATACCTGTACTTTCTACTTCTCACATGTTGAACTCAAATACCTGTACTTTCTACTTCTCACATGTTGAACTCAAATACCTGTACTTTCTACTTCTTACATGTTGAACACAAATACCTGTACTTTCTACTTCTCTCATTTCCCAAACAGCTGGTTCCTTTAGTCTGAATGTGTGTTTGGTGCGTGATCATTATTCTTTAGTCACTGCGTGCCTATTGGTTGGAACACGATCCGTGTATCCATCACTTCCTGGTCTTCTCTAAAGAAGAGGGACCAATGGAAACGTTGTCATGTTGCCGTTGTTCAGCATGGAAACATTCATTAGCTAACAATGACATTATTGTTCTATTAATATAAAGGGAGGTCAGGTACTCTTTAAAACAGCTGCTAGCTATGGGTACTTTTTACTGAAGTACATTTCAAAGCCCATACTTATTTACTTTTAGTTAAGTAAAGAAGTTTAGTCAGTAAATTCTACTTTCACAAGAGTATTTTTAAACATGAGTGTCAGTACTTCTACTTGAGTAAAGGTGTGTGTACTCTTGCCCTCTCTGCTGCTGACTCACCTGTCTGGCCAGCCTTCGGGCCTCCCAGTACGGCTTGGACTCCTCCACTGGTTTTCCGATCTTCTTCACCAGTTCATCCAGCTTCACCGTGGCCTCGACCAGAACCGAGCGGAACTTCTGCCTCGCGTCCTGACAGGAAAGAAGGAAAGCGAGAGTGAGGAACTTCAGTAATTCAGGTAAACCCAAAAAAGAAAAGGACACCAACAGAACTTGTTTGAGGAATCAACTGAAGATACAACTTCTGATCATATAGATCAACTGTTCAGGTAATCCGTAGCTAGTGTCTTTAGTCTGATGTATCACGACTAGTGCTGTCAAAATTATCGCGTTAACGGCGGTAATTAATATTTTGAATTAATTGCGTTAAAATATTTAACGCATTTAACGCATGTGCAGAATGGCCCGCCCCGTACGTGCCACCAGTGGCAGCGCCAGGGTATGGCTGGGGTAGGCTACACCCATACCAAGAAATGGCTTAGCCCCACCATGAGACATGATGTTAAAGTAAGCAAAATAAAGTCTGCCAACTCGCGGAGTAAATTGCACAGACAGCAGTTAGTAAGATTGATTTCAGTAGCCACGGTTTTGAAAACTTTTGTCACGTAGTGATCGTCTTCTCAATAGAACATCTTTGATAACGGCGTGGTGTTGTTGCAGGAAGTCCCGACGCAGAATACTTTTCTGTACTACAGGGGTGCACATAACTGGTACGCAGGTTATGTGCGTAATCTGAAATGCGTACCGTCACTTGTGTCACAAAGCGCATTTGCGTACCGACGTACTTGTGAAGCTTTTCCAGAAGGCGGTTAGATCACCGGACGACAGAGTCGGTCTCCGTGTGCACAGACAGGCTGCTGTTAACGTCGGTCTGTACAACGGAACTGTGCCAAAACTACGCCAACCGGCTGCGGAGGGAGACTCCCCCCTTCACTGGAGAACTGCGCTAAAACAGCTGATCACAACGTTCACACTCTGTGGTCACGAAGTACTCCACTAGCCCCCCCCCTCTGTCGACTTTCCTGAAGTACTCCACTAGCCCCCCCCCCCCTCTGTCGACTTTCCTGAAGTACTCCACTAGCCCCCCCCCCCCCTCTGTCGACTTTCCTGAAGTACTCCCCGTTGATAGAAATCAACACGTAATGAATTAAGACCCCACGGTTTGATGATTGATAGGTGTGTGGGTTGTCTTTCATTTTGACACGCAGAACAATGTTATAATAAACATAGATACTGTTAAATGGATATATCCGCCTGCTTTCATTTATCTTTCCATTCCCAACAATATACATAAATAAATGGCATATTTTGGACATAGTTCGAATGGTGATTAATCATGATTAATTAATTTTTAAGCTGTGATTAATCTGATTAAAATTTGTAATCGTTTGACAGCCCTAATCAGGACACATTGAATCCCTTCATGAAGGAAGTGCAATGTCTTGTTTAACCCTCAACTCATTGGTACTACGATATACCAGGGTACCATTTAGATATTTAGATGTTCAATACCGTTATGAATACAGATGCTTTCGAAGCAAACCATTTCTGAGAGCTACGTTGGTGCTCACAGAGTTTCACGGACTGATAAGCATTTAGCTCGGAAAATGTCCTCATGGTTATGTAAGTGGCATGAAGGGCACGGGGGGAAAGGGAAAACAAGCCAGAAGCTTCACGGATCCCTGCGAGGAAATGCTCATTTCCCACCTGAGGTCAATTATACAAGTCACATCAGGGACGAGGATGTTTTGAGCATCCAAGGTCCTTGTGTTATAAAACAAGCTGTCCCCAAATGTATCCTTCAGTTTGAGAAAACAAATGTTGGGTTTCCTTTTCTAGGAGGTACACACATGTCCTCAAACTGTCTTTCTTAGTCTCGAAATCTGAAGAAGACTTAGAGCAAGGCAAGGACTACATGTGACAGCTGCAAATATGAACCCTAAGAACATATGGGGATTGGTTTGTTTAAGAGAAAACAAGATCTGGCCTCTTTAAGATTAACCTCTTGTTACAGAGAGACTCATTTCTATCAGCTCGAGGAAACAACATCAAAATGTTCTTCAGGACTGCCAGAGACGAGTTTCTTTAGTTTCACTTCTTGGGTTGTAGCTTTCAGGAAAAAGTTGTTGGCATGCCATTAAAAGACAAGGTCATATCCCTCCCTACCAATAACATCTCTAACCTTTTGGGTTGAAACTTTATCAAAGCACTAACCGGGAAACGGGTTACTTGTGAGATAAAGTACAACAACAGAGCTCCTTTCAACTGAACTGTGCTACGACAAAGACCTTTGCATCATACAATATCGTCTCACAACTTTTACCCCTTGATCATTTATTATAATGTCTTCAGATGATGAGGGATTCTTTGCAAGTTTGTCGTTGGGTTCCATGTAGGGCAGGGGTCGGCAACAGGTGGACCGCGGTCCGGATCCGGACCCAGACGCCGACCTATACGGACCCGGAGCTATAATCAATACATTAATAGGGGATTTTTCGGCGCCTCCCGCTTTTTTAACTCTGATTTGGGTGACTTGTGTAATTCGTGGACAACCGAAGAGTTTTCGTTTTGGGGGTGGGGGGGAGGGAGTCAGTCCGACAGACGGACAACTTCTCACTTCAAAAAGAAGAAGAAATCTAGACCGCAAAAATAATAAAACAAGCGAGTACCTGTAAAGTAATGTTAATTGACAATAAATAGTTGTTTTTGAATTGTACTTTCTTTATTTGATTGGCAGTCAGTTGTTGATTACATGCAGATGTTGATAAAGCTACAGGTCACTTCAATATATTTCACACTAATTCATGAAGTAACTTAGACATTTTGATTTTCCGGACCTTTGCATGGGGAGATTTTCTCTAACTGGACCTCGTTGAATTTTAGTTGAAGACCCCTGATGTAGGGTTACCAAACTTCCCCAAAAAGTCTTACATTTCACAAAACCATTTCTCGCATGTCTTTCACCCACAGCTCAGAAAGTCGATTCTAAAGGTTCAGATACTAAAACAACTTCCTGTGTTGCTGTGCAAAAGATCATGCATAATGGAGAAGTGCTGGGTACAAGTCAGGGTGTGAAGGCACGTTTTGAAATAGCCCAGCAACATTATTACTTTATATTCACTCAGAGCACAAGATGTTAGCGAATGTGTCCTCGTTCATTAGTGGTTATTTGGACATTAGAGGAGTCCGAGAGACAGCAGACGCCTTTAGATGAACTTTAAGAGTCAGAACAAAGAAACCCAGAGGCCAGAGCATCTCATTGAACACAGACTGTGAACAGAAGCTTGCGTTTATGTGTCTGGTTTTTCTTGAGGGTTAAAGTGATGTATGTGGACTATATCGTGTGTATGTTCAATATAAACTCTAAAGTCACGTTATGGACTAACTGTGGGTGTCTAGTCAGTCAGATCTCAGCCACTACACAGCACTATATTGGCAATGTATTGTGTGTAAGCATCAAAGCATATTCAAGTTCCTTTTTGCAAGTTCCTCCTTTTCATTTCAGATAGCTGGAAACATTTAAAAGTCAGAACAGGACTGCATTGTCATCCAACTAGCAGAACTAACATGCATTTGCTGGCTAGCTAGATCTGTGATTTGTTCGGGTCAAAGTAATCCATTTTGGATCAGATCAAAGGCTGAATTACATTTCAACTGCTTCAAAACAATGTTCGGCTAATTCGTTGGACTTTAAAGACAGACCAAAATAGAAGGAAACCTCATGACTTGATATCAAAGTCCAAAAATAAAAGCTCTTTCTTCTTTATCCTACTGGAAACCGCTGCCGAAACCCAACATATTCACAAATCACATTAGTGCTTCTTCAAGGCACAAACAGTCGGCGCCTCAGAAGCTCTCAAGCGAGAAAACACAACAGGAAAGATTGATGGGTTTCAGCATCAGCGATATCAACAGAGCCTCATTGGACGCATCTAAATCTCTTCTATCTAGCTTACAGAGGAACACCTTTTAACTGCCCATCCTTATAATTCACAGGTTCTTTTACAAGATATAGCATCCAGCTTTCAATGTTGTCAGTTCAGTAGAAAAGGCTGTCTTTCTCAAAGGACTGCACCAAACAACATTGTTTTTCTTAGATTTCCCGGTATGTGTTCGATCAAAGGAGGCTGAAACTAACGCCAATGTTCAGTTTGCTTTCACTGATATGAGGTTTTCTTCTTGACTTTGATGGTGTCCAGCCCTCCAGACTTATACATATTAGGGTTGCCAGAAACTGACTATGAGCAAAATCGATTATTCGGCAGCCCTGGCGAATAATAATCGATTATTCGACCGACCCCCCCCCCCCACAATTATTAATACTATTACTATTATTAGCATATATATATTTATATATATTTTGGTTGAAACTAAGCCAGAAAAAAAAAAAAAAACATTAAAAAAAAAATATATATATATAAATAAAATCGATTTTTAAAAATAATATTCCATTATGGAGACTATAGCGAATATTCGAATAATCGAATAATCGCTGGCATCCCTAATACATATATGGCGGCTGTGGCTCAGTGGATAGTGTGCTGGACTTTGAATCAGGGGATAGTAAGTTCGAGTCCCACTGCAGTCAGCATGTCGTTGTGTCCCTGAGACTCTTCACCCCAAATTGCTCCTGTAGGGATCGCCCACAGTATTGAGTATGTAAGTCGCTTTGGATAAAAGCGTCTAACAAATGGCATGTAATGATAATTAATACACAACCATCATTCCTCTTTTTCCCTCTACAACTTGACTTTTAGCTCGTAGATATTCCAGCAAACTGATGTTTCAACCTCTATAAATAAACTGATTCAAAAAGTCTCTTTGTTCTTTCCATTCACCTCCTCTTAACTTTCATGTCCTTTATCACAACGTCCATTTATAGACAAACTGATGCATTACCACGGTTGACACAGAAGTCTTTTTAGTTTTATATATATAACTTTAAGTACAATATATAAGTAAATACACATGGTATCCAGAGGATGAATCCTTTCTCTTGATCGATAAGATTACAATTCTTGCCAACTTTTTTAGATGGATTGTCACCAATTTTGGATTAGACATCGATGTTTCCCTCATAATGAATTCATGTTTTTTTTAGGTTGGTCCAACATTTTGGTTTAGGACCAAATTAATATAGGACTAATGGCATTCATATGTCCCAGCTGTACTTGTTAAGTTCTTATTAACATGTCAAATTAACATTAGTATGTTAGCATCGTCACAATGGTTAGCGTTAGCATTTAGCACAAAGGACTGTAGAAAAGTAAAGCCACTCAGCTTAGTCTTCTTGTTTTCCAAACAAGTCAGAACCTTAAGGGTATTCATTAACAATCTTATCATTATCTCAATTAAGAAGCTCAAACTATTGAATGTTTTTCATTTTTCTTAATAAAGGATTAAAGGAACTGTTGATCCATGAATCAACTAACGGCACTTTGAAACAAAAACTACCTCATATTAAATAGTAAGACAGTTCAGTAAAAATGTGTTTCGCTCTGTTATACAAGCGGATCTGACTTTCCCTTTTAAAAAGGGAAGGAAGATGTCATGACCCTTTTTACCCTTTGCTGACAGTCTAAAATAAAGTTCCTAGATTTCCAAACTGTTTGTCAAATGTTGGAACTGAACGCCCTCAAATTTTACTCAAGAGGAGCTTTCACATCAAGTAGGGTACTTTTCCCAGGAATAGTTCCCGGAACTTTTATTTCCTGGAACTATCTGGTAATTCGCGTTCACACCGGAATAAGTCCCTGAGGGAGCCGCTCACGTCATTTATTCTTCTTCTGCTTTGGGTTTACTGACAGGCCGCAAACAACTTCACGCCGTATATTGCCACCCGAAGTTCCCGGCCGGAAGTCCGCGGAGTTGGGGACTGACTTCAGTTGAAGGACTCCCAGCAGCTTCTACTGAAGCCTTCCGAGTAAATAGCCAGAACGCCGACACCTCCTCATTTCCACCGCTCCCATGTTTTCTTTTGTGTTGCCATAAGTTAGTCTCTCTCCGTTGGTGCGCGGGGCTAATGCTAATAATGCTAATGCGAGCAAATAAAATGCCGGCTTCATAAAAACATTTCAGAGTTTTACGGGGCGTGGTTTGCAATTCGCCCAGCCAATCAGAAATTGGAACCTTTTTCTCCCCAGGAAAGTACCACCTATCTAGCAGGGACTAAAAAGGGGGGAAAAGGTTTGCAAAAAGTTCTAGTTCCAGATCTTTTTGGTGTGATCGCAAAATTCCCAGGAACTATCGGAACTATTCGTACTCCGGTGTGAAAGCGCCTAAGGCTACTTTTTCGATAAAACATAAATGCCTTAATGTTGTGGTTCTTTATGTAGCCTTCATACCAATTATTATTTTAAAACTCAGTAATAAACGTCTCCCTTTTGTCCCTTATCTCCATTTCGGAATCGCCGAATTAAAGGTAACACAGGTTGTAAAGCTACACATATTAAGAGAAAGATTATCTTGAATCAGTTCATTTTAATAAACATATATCTGTTCCTTCAACCTCTCTGTATCTTTGTGATTATACTGACGTGGACTTCACCTTGTCAACACTAAGGGTCTTATGTCTAGAACTTCTCATTATCTTACATCACTGCTATGAAAGATTGCATTAAGGTCATACCATCAGTGAGGTTCCCATGACTACCAGCTCATTATTACTCTAGTCCGATCCCCTTTTCCTGTAATCAGCAGGAGTGACGCTTCAAATCAAGCGCTTTTTTATACCATATTATAATCATATCAGAAGTCTAGGTTGTTCTGGGCTTTGACGAAAGGCCATGATAAAGGAGGGCGAGAAAGTCTTGAGCTTATATTCTGTAACTCATGAGTTTCATGCTCTTATTGGTGATCTAATGTGCTCCTTTTTTCATTATTAATACATCTTCTCGCTATTTTCTCGATTAATTGATTAGCACATTTCCCAGAGGCACTACTATATATATCTTCTATGCGTCATGGTGTCAAAACAATAGTCTTACATCAAAATATATTGAGTCAACTCATAAAAGAAAGCCACAAAAAGAGGGAACATTTTAAGGAACTGGAATCATTGAATTTAGTCATTTCCACTCAAAAAATGCCTCTTGTTCAATCGACTATCATAAGTCCATTGCCTAACATTTATTTGTTTTAAAATGTGTCAGCTTTAAAAAAGAACATAAATGCAATCGATTGTCTTTTGTTAAGATTTCCCTTGTTGTTGTTAGACAGTTCAGTTGACGTCATTTTTCCACTTTCTTAGCAATCCGTCTCGATTTTAAACGCTAAATCATGCTCCATTCGAAGTGTAAAGGCCCTGACACACCAACCCGATTTTGGGAGTCAGAGGCCGTCAGAGGCTGTCGGGCATTCGCGGCGCCGTAGTCAGGTTGGTGTGTCCCGCACCGTCGACCGTGACACGCCTTATTTGGACTGCCAGACCCGATGCATGGCCGATTCAACATGTTGAATCGGCCATGCATCGGGTCTGGCAGTCGGACCAAATAATCACTCTGATTGGCTGTTCAGCTAGCAAATCAGTGCATGAGAAGCGAAGCGGAAGTGAGGGACGTAAACAAACGATTTAAGAAGGCACACACAGACTGCTATTCATTTTCATCTCATCATGGCGATCTGGAATGATGCAAACGAAGACCTGCTCATCACCTTGATCCAGGAGAGGCCAGCTCTGTATGATATTACGGAGAAAATATACTCTTCTTCTTCTCTGTCTTCCGGTTGTTGCCTCTTTTGAATGACGAATACACACTACCGCCGCCTGCTGGTAAGGAGAGTTATTGCCACTCACGCACTGAAGTCGGTGCGGTGTGTTCTCGTGCGACACATGGCCAAAACGCAGGAGAACACGGCCAGGCAACAGCCGACTTCAGCGTCGGCTAGTCCTCTGGTGACTGCTTGGTGTGTCAGGGCCTTTAGACAACAACCCGAGGATGACGTGACCTTGTTTACAGTTTGTCCTACATCTGAACAACAGGCGTCTTTGTACGAACATGAAAACAACTTGACTTTATTTTTCCAATGTGTGCAACCGTAGAGATAAGGTCGAAATGTAAATCAGTCAAGGCTTAAGATTTGACACACTGGGGAACACCGATAGAAAAAGGTTCAAAGGGACCTAACAAATCACAAAACTGACAAATACAGATGAAGGATAATCATTTAAACAATGACGTAGGGGTTTCTGGGGGTTATTCCCTATCTTTATTCAAGAGTGTGCTATTTAAATTTGAGAGCATACTTTATTGATTTCTTTCCCTCAAACCCTGTCCTCGCTCTCAAATAGTGCCTGCTTGCACTTAGATTTGCTCTGCTTCAGCTCAAACTGTAGCTTGCACTCAGATATATTGCTGCTTACTGATTTGTTCTGCTCTCAGATTTATTCTGTGCGCGCTCGAAACTTTTGTGCAACAATCCTGTCAAAATCCCTCAACCAATAGGAGGCCAGGTGTCCTTGCGGGTGCGTTCGCTTTACTTATTACAGCGTCCCGTAAGGGCGGTTACTCTTTGGTTTATAAACTCCCGCCCTCCACGGCTTCATAACATAGCATGTACTGCACTTGTTTGATTTACAACTACCTTACATAATAGCTACGTTCAGTGGCGGACTGGGACTAAAAATCAGCCGGGAATAAAATAAAATCGCCCCCCCGTTGCCTTCTGCACAGAACATAGTGCGAGGTGGTTGCTATGCAACAACAATAACAGATAGCGAATGTCGTCGTTTAGGTGCTTTTTTTATCTGGAGATAGGCACTTCTCAATCCACTCCTCCATAGTAGGGCCACCCCGGAGGTCGAAGATAACCTTAAATGTTTCCATCTTAAGCTTTGTTAGTTAGTTAGTTAGTTAGTTAGTTAGTTAGTTAGTTAGTTAGTTAGTTAGTACATTTCGTGAAGGACGTAATGTAACAGTTGTAACAGTTCTCAGACGCAGAGGGATACTGATTTGTGAAAAGTAACAACAACTTTTCCCTGGATATACGCTCATTATCACGGCTAAGAAACATCAGATTCCTTGATTTGACTTGTACGTTTTATAAACATATACTAACTGTGCTTAACCCCCCTCCCAAAAAAGTTGTAAATCAAACAAGTGCAGTACATGCTATGTTATAAAGCCGTGGAGGGCGGGAGTTTATACAACCAAAGAGTAACCGCCCTTACGGGACGCTGTAATAAGTAAAGCGAACGCACCCGCAAGGACACCTGGCCTCCTATTGGTTGAGGGATTTTGACAGGATTGTTGCACAAAAGTTTCGAGCGCGCACAGAATACATCTGAGAGCAGAACAAATCTGTAAGCAGCAATATATCTGAGTGCAAGCTACAGTTTGAGCAGAAGCAGAGCAAATCTAAGTGCAAGCAGGCCAGACCCGGCGGCAGACATACGTCTCTGGGCGGGCATTTGATGTACCAGGGCGGGCCCACCCCGAAACTTACATTTCCCCGGAAAACTGAATTGTGAAAGAGCTGACATGCTGAAAACCCAACGCCTGCAGGGGGTCTGGGGAGATTCTCCCCCAGGAGATTTTTTGAAATATTAACATAAAATACACATTCTGGTCCTCTCTTGAGAAGAAAAATAAATAAATCTATTACTACACAACATGCCATGAATGAATGAATGCCATTTCAGTTTTTTGTTACTTTGTTCTGAAAGCTGAACCTGCTGCTCCTCACAGAGAGAAGAGGGAAGAGGCTGTGAATTACTTTACATTGTGGATAAGGGTGGATTGCCCCCATTGTTCTGTGTGTCAAAATGAAAGACAGCCCACACATCAATCATCAAACCGTGGGGTCTTATTTAATTACGTGTTGATTTCTATCAACACGTAATGTTGTATCGATGTATATAGAGATGTACTGTAACTACAGCAAAAATATTCTCCGTCGGGACTTCCTGCAACAACACCAGACATTATCAAAGATGTTCTATTGAGAAGATGATCACTACGTGACAAAAGTTTTCAAACCGTTTCTAGTCTTCGGTATTTCCAGACAAGTGGCTGCTGAAATCAATCTTACTAACTGCTGTCTGTGCAATTTACTCCGCGCGAGTTGGCGGACTTTATTTAGCTTACTTTAAAATCATTTTTCATGGTGGGGCTAAGCCATTTATTGGTATGGCTGTAGCCTACTCAAGTATACCCTGGCGCCGCCACTGAACATAATAATAAAACAATTAAAATGTTGTATTCAGCCCTGATTAAAACAGCGGGCCCAAATCCTGGATGGGCGGGCCCGGCCCCATGGGGCCCGCCCATGACGCCGGGTCTGAAGCAGGCACTATTTGAGTGCGAGGACAGGGTTTGAGGGAAATAAATACATAAAGTATGCTCTCAAATTTAAATACCACGCTCTTGAATAAAGATAGGGAATAACCCCCATAGGGGTTGGGCAATATGGAGAAATTCAAATATGACAATATTATGGACCATAGATCTCAAAATGGGCATTGTGACAATATTGAGCTTCCATCAAATATTTACACAAGGACAAGAATGAGAAAAGTGGGTAAAGACAATAAAAACCAAACAATTGAATGACATCCCTTCAATGTCTTGCAGCCTTTAAAACCAGGAGAAGAAATATTACTATATCCCTAATGAAGATGATATCCAGCCTTATATAAAGATATCGATATAATGTCGATATAGTGCCCAGCCCTACATGACCACAAAACAAACTTGATTTATATTAGTAGCGATTTCATGTAAGCTCTTAGCTGGAAGCTGCTTTTAGGTCTTTAATGTAAGAGAACTGAACCCCATGTTCATGCAATAGGCAAAATAATATAATTGTGTAGCAACAATGCTTTCATATATGCAATGATATGTCAATTAGTTGATTGAAACTGACCTTAGACCATAGACTGAATCCAGTCTATGTTGTTCAAGCTTCTTAAAATGTGAACGTTTCCTGCTTTTCTTCAACATAAAGTAAAGTGAATATAAGATAAGATGGACTTTTATTAATCCCTCGTGGGGAAATGGTTTCTCTGCATTTGACCCATCCTAGTGTTAGGAGCAGTGGGCTGCCATTATGAACGGCGCCCGGGGAGCAGTGTGGGGAACGGTGCCTTGCTCAGGGACACCTCGGTAGCACTTGGTCTTGCCGGGACTTGAACTGGTGACCTTCCAGTTGCCAAGCCAAGTCCCTATCGACTTCGCCACCACCGCCCGCATATTTGTTTTTTTTTGCACATTGGTTATCGAAATACATCCTTTTGGGCTTTAGAAACGGGAATGTTTCACCATTTCTGACATTTAAAAAAACGAAACAATTAGAATAAATAAGCAGAAATAGTTTTTTAATAATTTTCAGCCCATATTGACCACAATATTTAAACTGTTTGGTCAGCCTACAATATGTGATTACTGAATCCTCTCCTTGGCGGACCTGCATGATGAAACTAGATCATGCCAACATGGTGAAGTCATCAGGTCAACTACAATCCATGTCTCCCAATAATACATCTACATAATAATATATGTTACCAGAAAGATTCACACAATAACTGCTGACCTACATAAAAGCAATCAAACTGTACTGGGTTTTGATGGGATTCAAAGATCCGCTATGCAAGATGACGTGAAGCATCTTTCTTGAGTCTGAATACAGCTGCCAGCAAAATCTCTTTAAATGAGTTTATTGACACACAATATGTCAATGTCACGATTCAGGCAGACTCCTTGTGTGTTGGAAACTGCTGACACTGAACAAAAGGTGAACTCAACAAACAACCTGAAGACAGAGCAAAGGTCCGGCTGCTTCCAGAAAAAAACTGCTGCACACCGAGATACTTTTAAAAACAACACTTTGCTGACAGGCTGTCGACACAAGTTAGATCGTAGGTGAACAGAATATCTGCTGACGGCGGATACATCAGTGTGTGTGTGTGTGTGTGTGTGTGTGTGTGTGTGTGTGTGTGTGTGTGTGTGTGTGTGTGTGTGTGTGTGTGTGTGTGTGTGTGTGTGTGTGTGTGTGTGTGTGTGTGTGTGTGTGTGTGTGTGTGTGTGTGTGTGTGTGTGTGTGTGTGTGTGTGTGTGTGTGTGTGTGTGTGTGTGTGTGTGTGTGTGCGTGTGTGTGTGTGTGTGTGTGTGTGTGTGTGTGTGTGTGTGTGTGTGTGTGTGTGGACTGACCTCCAGCTCTGTCTCACATCTGTTGATGTCGTCAGTGGACTGGTTGAGTTTCTCCAGCTCCCCCTGAGAGAGAGGTTGGAACAACAGAAATGTAAGGAGGAGACATGGGGCGAAACATAATATCTATATCTCATATAGTATCGGAGGGGGAACATCTGGAAAACATTAAGTGGAACACAGTGGAATTTGGACAGATTCATATAGAAGGTCACTATCCAAATCACACAATACATGTTTAGAGGACAAAACAAGTACAGCTGTGGATAAACATAACATTTAATAACAAACTATTAATTGTAACCTTGCACTGGTCTGACATCGTCTCCCTGGTACAGATTGTGATGCATGAACGTGTCTGCAGATACCAGTGCTCTCTTGTTCTCCAACTTTACAATATGTGCATTTCACTGCATGCACATCCTGAGTATTCATGACCTGCAGAAACCGGACATTGTGGTGACATCAAAGTGTATTCGATGTGGATCGGTCACATCTCGTATAATATATAAAAAGGCACATAAGGTCAGCGGCGACCTTCACACCAATCCATCAGATGGGATTGGTGCTTCCCACATGTTTCTCTAAAATGGATCAGTTTGGAAGACAACTGAAGAATAGTCCATTCGATATGTTGACGGTTTGCAGATCACAGAAGGAATCATGATGCATATTTATAAAGATAATATGCAGAATTATCAAATTTGATGAATCCTAATTTTGACAAATAAGCTGTTTCTCGCGTTAAAACACTGAAAATAAGAATATTTATGAGGGGCAACATGTTCTTTAATCAATGTAATAAAGCAGCATGCTGAGTGTGCATGATGCCAGGACTCTGCTGACATTCAGGGCTGGACCACAATGAACACAGAAAACACAATAACAAATACTACGGAGTAAAATCTGCATTACCTGGATTCTGGGGTCCACTGCTTCTTCCTCATATTCAGCCTCGTCCTCCGCCCGGAGCTCCTTCTCTACATGCTCCATGCTGCAGGTGAAGGGCAGATGAAACCAGCCGAACAAAGGGACGTTTCCTCGGGACTCTCAGAGACCTGAGCCGCGGTCAGAGACGCGTCGGAATCCCGAGCCGTGCTTTAAATCCGCAGGTTATTTGAAATGTATTTTAAGGTGTTTTTTGGAAGAGGAACATCTCGGTTTGATCCACAGGCAAGAGGCCGAGCAGCAGTGTGTATCCCCGCTCAGCTCTTCCTCCACACTGACGGAGCTCAAATGTCCGGGGCTGTGTTTCAGACCGGGAACGCCCCTTCTGAGCCTGAGTGTATGAGGAGTGTTTAGTGCCCTGTGGTGGTGAAGGCGGTTAGGAAAATGCATTAAAGGTCTCCTATTATACTGTTTTATCAATATATTACAGCCTGTAAGATATATATATATATATATATATATATATATACAGGGTTGGGTTGTAACGGAATACATGTAACGGCGTTACGTAATCAGAATACAAAAACCAAGTAACTGTATTCAGCTCGCGTTACATTTGAAAAACGAGTAATCTGATTACAGTTACTTTCGTAAACCTGAAGTGAATACATTTTGGATTACTTATTGGAATTATTGGTGGAAAGATTTCCTCTCAACATTTAATATTCATTACTAAAGGTACAGCCGAATCATCACAGCGAAACAAAACCTATTACCGCCACAGATGGGCCAAAAAAGCGTTTGAAAAAAAATCGCGGGTCCGCTCAGTGGAACAATAACAACGAAACATGGAGGAACAAAAGTCTGGGTTTAAATCGCGTGTGTGTGTGTGTGTGTGTGTGTGTGTGTGTGTGTGTGTGTGTGTGTGTGTGTGTGTGTGTGTGTGTGTGTGTGTGTGTGTGTGTGTGTGTGTGTGTGTGTGTGTGTGTGTGTGTGTGTGTGTGTGTGTGTGTGTGTGTGTGTGTGTGTGTGTGTGTGTGTGTGTGTGTGTGTGTGTGTGGTTAAAACACATCAGCCTGCGGTCGCTCTTTAGCCTTACTAATGATTATTTCTGAAGGTAAACACAGTGAAAGGCACTGCGAGCTCGTCTTCTCAGAGGCTGAGTTAACCCTCCCGCTGCCTCCTGGCGCTGCAGAGATGTCATGAAGTGAAGCAGGTTTTCCTTCTAAAGAACAGCTGTGGGCAGCAGATACTGTGAGAGTCAGACATGAATACATAGATCAAGGCAGACTGGTGCACACTCTCCTGTTTTGCCAATCCGGTGCTTAAACAAATATAGCTCTACCCCCCTGGCCGAAATGTCCTTAAAATGAAGTCCGAGTTCGACATTTTAATTAATGTCCTGCCAACACTGGCAGGACAGAAGGCGACACGCCCGTTCTAAGCCGTGTCCCTCACTCCTCCCAAGCTGCATCCCCCAAAAGTTTTTTGTGTCTCCTGTTCACCAAAACATACCCATCTGTGATGGAAAAAGAAAGTAATCCAAAAGTAATCTAAAAGTAATCTGATTACGTTACTTTTTAAAGACACGTAACTGTAACTGTATTCGGATTACTTTCAGAGCCATGTAATCAGTAATCAGTAACTGATTACATTTACAAAGTAACCCTCCCAACCCTGTATATATATACATACAAAACATGTCTCTGAAGTGTTTCTGAAACACCAAACAGATCATTGTATTCTGCACTATTTATATTTACATTATATTCTATTTTATTTTATTTACTTGCACTATTATCTGTTCTATTGTTGTTGCACTGTTGGAGGAGTCTGTGACCTAAGACTTTAATTGTCATAACTATACTGTAGCTATGCACAAATTACAATAAAAGCCTTGAATCCTGAATCTTGAATCTTGTAGCATCGCAGTCTGTCTTTCTCTGAAATCAAGGACTGGGTAGAGCATTCCGCTATAAAGAGAAACATATAAGAAGTGTTCGCCCTCTGATGTTATATCTATTGACTTGAAGTGGACAAAATGTTAAAGGTCCCTTATTATACAGTTTTTCATCAATATATCACAGGTCTCAGATATATACAAACATGTTTCTGATTGGCTGAAACACCAAACGCATCATTGCAGCATTACCCATAATGCCCTCTGTTTCAGCCCTGTTTCCAAAGTGCTGATTCTCTGTCTGTTACTTTAAGGCCCTGACACACCAGGCCGATTTTGGCCGTTTTCATTAGTCGGAAGGCGAAGCGTGTCCTGTCGCCCAAACTCAATTTGGTGTGTCCCGCACCGTCGGCCGTGACACGCCTTAAGGCCCTGACACACCAAGCAGTCACCAGAGGACTAGCCGACGCTGAAGTCGGCTGTTGCCTGGCCGTGTTCTCCTGCGTTTTGGCCATGTGTCGCACGAGAACACACCGCACCGACTTCAGTGCGTGAGTGGCAATAACTCTCCTTACCAGCAGGCGGCGGTAGTGTGTATTCGTCATTCAAAAGAGGCAACAACCGGAAGACAGAGAAGAAGAAGAGTATCTTTTCTCCGTAATATCATACAGAGCTGGCCTCTCCTGGATCAAGGTGATGAGCAGGTCTTCGTTTGCATCATTCCAGATCGCCATGATGAGATGAAAATGAATAGCAGTCTGTGTGTGCCTTCTTAAATCGTTTGTTTACGTCCCTCACTTCCGCTTCGCTTCTCATGCACTGATTTGCTAGCTGAACAGCCAATCAGAGTGATTATTTGGTCCGACTGCCAGACCCGATGCATGGCCGATTCAACATGTTGAATCGGCCATGCATCGGGTCTGGCAGTCCAAATAAGGCGTGTCACGGTCGACGGTGCGGGACACACCAACCTGACTACGGCGCCGCGAATGCCCGACAGCCTCTGACGGCCTCTGACTCCCAAAATCGGGTTGGTGTGTCAGGGCCTTTATTTGGACTGCCTGACCCGATGCATGGCCGATTCAGTTGGACCAAGCAATCACTCTGATTGGCTGTTCAGCTAGCGAATCAGTGCATGAGAAGCGAAACGGAAGTGAGGGATGTAAACAAAGAAGGCACACACAGACTGTTATTCATTTTCATCTCATCATGGCGATCTGGAATAACGGAAACGAAGACCTGCTCATCACCTTGACCCAGGAGAGGCCAGCTCTGTACGACATCTCAGAGAAAAGGTAATCGAACCGAGTAGGAGCCCCTCCCCACGCCCCTCTGAGAGACATTTGGTTACAAAGAACTCAATGGTGCTCTAGGAGGAGATTCAGGTGATAACAATCTGTTTTATCTTTTTCTACATGTATATATACAGTATTATTATTATCACTAACAAGGCTTGGGACCCCCACTGACACTGTCATAGACTCAATGCATTACATTAATGCACACAATGTACACAATATCTTGTTTTTCATTACCGCACATATTTTATTCCAATTCTATTTCTACGATTATAACCATATTCAATGTAAATATTGCTATATTTTACTTTTTTTTTTAATATTTCTTAATGTTATTATAGTTCAAATAGTTTTCTATCTGTGTTTTTACGTATGCACCACAACATCAAGTCAAATTCCTCGTATGTTTTAACTTGTAATAAACCTGATTCTGATTCTGATATAATAATTCCTGCATATTAGCTCTGCTCTATTTCTTCTTGCACAACATTATTTTATTGCTGTTTATATACTAGGTATAACATTTAGGGGATTACGTATTATCTTTGCCAACATACAGTATACACTGTAGTTGTTCCTTATGTAGCGATATATAAACACAATCCTGGATATTTGAGTTGACAGCTACTTGTGCTTGACTAAAGTGTTTTTCTTTTCGTTATGCCACATAGTACTTGTGCTTCAGGGCTGGAGTCAGCTTTGAGGGTCAGGGGCAAAACATTTAAAAGGGCACTTGCTTTACTATTAAAGGGCCAGATTATCCCAAAATTCAAACATATGTTTCCCCTTAACTGCAGAGCTTTCTCTTAACCTTGTTTTATCCAGTGTTGAAGATACTGCCTGCTCTCAAATACATTGGAACTAAAAGCTCAAAGTGCCAACAAATACCAGGGTTTGAGTTTCACTAATATGAGGATTTGCTGTATTTTGTATTATGTAATCTAAAGTATGTCAGTGAATGTTTGCTTTTCCCCGAATAAGTAGGGATGCGTTCTGGCGATGTTGGATTTGCAGGATTTGGATGAATTTAATAATAATAATAATAATAATGCATTTTATTTATGGGCGCCTTTCAAAGCTCTCAAGGACACCTTACAGAGCATAATTAAAGAAGAGCACACAGTAATACAAGACTTAAAAAATACTTTAAAAAAAAAAAACAGAGACTTAAAAACAACAATCAGTTTAGCAGAGATTAAGAAATGGAATACGCCCGTTTAAAAAGGTGTGTTTTCAGGCTGGATTTGAAGGTTGGGAAGTTTATTTGATAAACTTTTAGGATCTGTCTCTGTTCCAATTTTCTATTCCCTGTTATAACTAATAGAGGATTGAAGGTAGGGCTGCTCGAATATGGCAAAAATCATAATCTCGATTATTTGGGTCGATAATTGATATCACGATTATTAAAAACGATTATCCATTTACTTTGAAAACATCAATGTATTGGAAAAAAAAGGTGTAGTATGTTTTTAACAGTTGATTACCCTGAACTTTAAGTATAACTCAATTGAAAAACCAATACAAATAACTTTTTTTTTTTTTTAAATAAATAATAATACAAAAAATACAAAAAATAATCGTTTCATTTTATATGTTGTTTTCATAATCGTTGCAAGCCAAAATGGTAATAGCAATTAAAATACGATTAATTGAGCAGCCCTAATGGAAGGCTGTTTGTTTTCTGTGTTTCAAAATGCAATGTGACACAAGTGTCTGTACAAGACATACATTCCTCAACTCTGACTGTTCTTGGAAATGAATTACTATCTGTGGTTCACTAATCAATCTTTTATGATGCAGAAAACACTGGATGGTTCCTAGAAGAAGTCAACAGCAAAGTTATACAGATAATTGAATGAAGTTAGGAACCAAATTTAGAAAGGACATGTAATGAAATTATGGAGGATTATTTAATTATAGTTGTTTTTTAAATGTAAATAATAGAAGACATCACAATGCTGTGCTTTAAAGTAGGAACAATTGTTTTGTAGTGTGCTATGTTACAAGAGCATAAATGTGTTGGGGCGTTTTTCAGTAATCAGTGTTGCATTCAAACAAAATCAGATTAATTTTACGATGTTTATTTCTTGCCGGTTAATAAAATAATTCAAGCAGCAGTAAATGTTGTAACAGAGTTTCCAAGAATAATGTGTCGTCGAATAAAAGCTGATAAGATAAAAAATAAGATATGTAAGAAGTGAAAGCAGCCAGTGAACCCGGAGTTTTTGGAAACATGTTCACCATTTTTAATCAACAAAAAACCTAATATCAGAAGCAAAACCTATTGGCTAGCGCTCCAACACATTGTACGTGATAGGCTAAGGGGCGGGACATCTCTAAGAGGTTGACCAATCACAACAGAGCTGGCCAGCTAACCAATCAGAGCAGACTGGGCTCTGGTTTCAGACAGAGGGTGAAAAGAGGTGCTGCAGCACAGGCAGTATGAGAACAATAAAGAGCGTGTTGAACATTAAAGCATGGAGACACTACATACTGATTTACACCTGAACATCAGCAGGAGAGGACTCTTTAAAGTAGAGACACTACATACTGATATACACCTGAACATCAGCAGGAGAGGACTCTTTAAAGTAGAGACACTACATACTGATATACACCTGAACATCAGCAGGAGAGGACTCTTTAAAGTAGAGACAGTACATACTGATATACACCTGAACATCAGCAGGAGAGGACTCTTTAAAGTAGAGACACTACGTACTGATATACACCTGAACATCAACAGGAGAGGACTCTTTAAAGTAGAGACACTACATACTGATATACACCTGAACATCAGCAGGAGAGGACTCTTTAAAGTAGAGACACTACATACTGATATACACAAAACATTCATATCACTCTCCAAATATTACAGACATGTAGAAGGAAGCAGCGTTTCTCTCTGTCTGCATCACGTCTTTTGTTTCCATGGCTGCTTGCTCACCAGAGGAGAAAGTATGTAAGTGCAGAGACGGAAAAGACAGAGGCCTGAGGTGACATCACAGGAGTTACATAACCATCACAATGTGGCCATCACACGAGGCTGAGGCACTGAGGAAGGGAGAGACGATGAGAAATGAAAAACCAACACATGTACACAATGTCACCACATCACAATACAGTACAAATACGAATGCACAAAGAACATAACATCATCGAGCATGGACAAATGTAAAAACAAAATCAAATGTATTATTACGCTTGGAAAGGATAGTTTAATAATCTAATGCCTTCTCCCTATTGTCCCCAAACAATAATATATGTTTCAAGGACTGTTAAACTTTGTTTTGTACGTTTAATTTTTGCAATGTGAGAAAACTTTTGCGATGGATTTTCAGAGCACATCTTCACGAGAGATTCAAACCTTACCTCAGCCTCCCTTAAGAGGAACAACACTGTGTGGGAACTAACGGGATCAAACAGTCACATATGTGTTTTTTCAATTCAAGGATTTCCAGCAAAACATATTTTCTTGATTCCATTTTCATTTCTTAAAGGACTAATTGAAAAATATTTGAAAGAAGCTTGTATTGCCCTCTTATAATTGATTACAAATATATATTTAAGTCATTCAAGCAGGCATTCAGAGCCAGCTTTGTTAACACCCTCAATATACATGCTTTTAAATCGCTTCTTAAAACCCACCTCTTCTCCTTAGCGTTATGACATCTTGTCAGGGTTGTCAAACTCTATTTCTTCGCGGGCCACATCAGCATTATGGTTGCACTCAAAGGGCCGGTTGTAACTTTAAGACTATATATCAAAATACATATATAAATATTTAATATATATAAAATAATGTATTATATCAATCAATCAATCAATCAATGTTTATTTATATAGCCCAATATCACAAATGTTACATTTGTCTCAGTGGTCTTCACAGTGTGTACAGAATATCAGTATGACAATACGACACCCTCTGTCCTTAGACCCTCACATCGTACAAGGAAAAACTTCCAAAGAAAACCCAGTTTAAAGGGAAAAATGGGAGAAACCTCAGGGAGAGCAACAGAGGAGGGATCCCTCTCCCAGGACGGACAGACGTGCAATAGATGCCGTGTGTAAATTGAAAAGATAATACATTTGCAACATAGGTAGTCCAAATGTTTGGAAATGCATGTGTGTATAATAGGAAGATGAATCCACGAGGATATCCATCCAGGACCGATGATCCAGGACCACAGCCACGACTCAAGATCCAGCGCTCGCGATCCAGGACACAGGACCGCAGGATCATCCATGACTCCGGATCCCAGCGTATATAGACACCAAAAAGAAAGACATTTGGGGAAGCTGGGTTAATCGGAACATGAGTGTACACGGGTATAGACAGAGAGAAGGAAGAAGTAAGATGTCCCCCGACAAACTAAGCCTATATCAGCAAAACTAGGGGCTGAATCTAATCAGCCCTAACTATAAGCTTTATCAAAAAGGAAGGTCTTAAGCGCACTCTTAAAAACGGATAGGGTGTCTGCCGCCCGAACACAAACTGGAAGCTGATTCCACAAATGTGGAGCTTGATAAGAAAAGGCTCTGGCTCCCATTGTACTTTTAAAGATTCTAGGAACAACCAACAACCCTGCATTCTTGGAACGCAATGCCCTAGTAGGACAGTAGGGTATAATGAGTTCTTTAAGGTAAGATGGCGCCTGCCCATTAAGGGCTTTGTAGGCGAGAAGAAGAATTTTAAATTCTATCCTGTGTTCTATAGGGAGCCAGTGTAAGGCAGCCAGAACAGGAGTAATGTGGTCCCTTTTCCTAACTCTGGTTAGTACACGAGCCGCAGCATTTTGAATCAGCTGAAGCGACTTGATTGACTTCTTGGTACTCCCTGATAATAAAGAGTTACAATAATCCAGCCTAGAAGTAACAAATGCATGGACTAGTTTCTCTGCATCGTTTTGAGGCAAGATATGCCTGATTTTTGCAATGTTACGTAGATGGAAGTAGGCGGTCCTTGAAATTGATTTTATGTGGGCGTTAAAGGATAAATCCTGATCAAATATAACACCAAGATTCCTTACAGTCTCACTGGAGGCCAAATTAATGCCATCCATAGTTAGTATGTCTTTAGATAATTTGTTTCGTAGATTCTTCGGGCCAAGTACAATAACTTCAGTTTTGGTCGTGTTTAACATCAAAAAGTTTAAGGTCATCCACGTTTTTAAGTCCTTAAGGCAGTCTTGAATTTTATTTAGATGATTAATTTCATCAGGCTTGATTGATAAATATAGTTGAGTATCATCCGCATAACAATGAAAGTTTACAGAATGATTCCTTATAATATTGCCTAACGGAAGCATATATAATGTGAACAAAATAGGTCCGAGCACTGAGCCCTGTGGCACTCCATGGCTAACTTTGGTTTGCGTGGAAGATTCATCGTTAACACGTACAAACTGAGAGCGTTCAGATAGATAGGACCTAAACCAGCCTAAAGCAGTTCCCTTTATGCCAACTAAGTGCTCTAGTCTTTGCAATAGGATATCATGGTCGATAGTATCAAATGCAGCACTAAGATCGAGCAAAACAAGAATAGAGACAAGTCCCTTGTCTGAGGCTATTAGAATATCATTTGTGACTTTAACCAGAGCTGTCTCTGTGCTATGATGTGTTCTAAAGCCAGACTGAAAATCTTCAAATAAATCATTGTTTTTTAAGTAATCACACAACTGTTTTGCGACCGCTTTCTCAAGAATTTTTGAGAGGAACGGAAGATTAGAAATAGGTCTATAGTTGGCTAAAACCTCTGGATCGAGGTTGTGCTTTTTAAGAAGCGGTTTTATCACTGCTACTTTGAATGATTGTGGAACATAGCCTGATAATAAAGACATATTCATAATATTTAATAAAGAAGTGCTAATTAATGGGAAAACTTCCTTCAACAGCTTAGTTGGAATTGGGTCTAACATACACGTTGATGGTTTAGAAGAGAGAATCATTGAATGTAATTGTTCAAGGTTAATGGCTGAAAAGCATTCTAGTTTACTATCTAGTGTAATATTAGAACTTACGATTTCGGGAGCTGTTGATAACACTATACTGGTCGAAGGCAAGAGGTCATTAATTTTGTTTCTAAGAGTAACAATTTTATCGTTAAAAAAGCACATAAAATCATTACTACTGAGTGCTAAGGGAATAGAAGGCTCAATCGAGCTGTGGCTCTCTGTCAGCCTGGCTACAGTGCTGAAAAGAAATCTTGCATTATTCTTATTCTCATCTATTAATGAAGAGTAGTAGGCTGCTCTCGCTTTACGCAGTGCTTTCTTATATTCATTGAGAGTAATATGCCAAATTAAACGAGATTCTTCAAGTTTAGTGGAACGCCATATCCTTTCAAGTTGTCTAGACTTTTGCTTTATTTTGCGGGTTTCGGCATTATGCCATGGAGCTAATCTATGTTGTTTTATTTTCTTCTTTTTCAAAGGAGCAACATAATCTAATTTTATTCGCAGCGCATCTATAGCACTATCAACAACATGATCAATTTGGGGTGGTGTACATTTTGTATAAGTTTCCTCCCCTACATGCAGACATGCTATCGAGTTAAGTATTGGTTGAATCTCTTCCTTAAATGTGGCTATAGCACTAACAGATAGGTTTCTGCTGCAAGAGCTTTTGACTAATGCTTTGTAGTCTAGTAACAGTACTTCAAAAGTTACTAAGAAATGGTCGGATAAAGCAGGATTATGCGGTTCGACTAATAGTTGCTCAATTTCAATACCATAAATCAGAACAAGGTCGAGAGTGTGATTATAACAGTGGGTTGGTTTATTTACACTCTGACAGAAACCAACAGAATCTAATATAGAGTTAAATGCAACAGTAAGGCTATTTTTATCATCGTCAACATGAATATTAAAGTCACCTACGATAATTACTTTGTCTGTTTTAAGAACCAAAGTTGATAAAAACTCAGAGAATTCTGATAAGAATTCTGAATAAGGACCTGGTGCACGATACACTGTAACAAATAAGATTGGCTGCAAAGTTTTCCAGGTCGGATGCGTAAGACTAAAAACGAGGCTTTCAAAAGAGGTATAATTACATTTTGGTTTAGTATTGATAAGTAAACTTGAGTCAAAGATTGCTGCAACTCCACCTCCTCGGCCCGTGCCTCGAGCAATATGAGTGTTGACATGGCTGGGTGGAGTGGCCTCATTTATGCTGACATATTCTTCATGTCTCAACCAACTTTCAGTGAGACAGCATATATCAATATTATAATCTGATATTAAATCATTTACCAATATTGCTTTAGATGCTAGAGATCTTATGTTTAAGAGACCACATTTAATCTTCCTGTTTTGTTGCACTGTAGTAGTTGTTACATTTACTTTTATTAGGTTATTATGTATGACACCTCTATTAGGTTTTACATTAAATTGTCCTTGGGCAGACACACACACCGCTAATATTGGGTATTTTATTGGGTTCGGGATTCCTATGGGTGACTGCCTAGGAGAGAGCGCAGAGAAGCGTGTAAGACTGCGACTCTGCCTCCTGGTCTCAACTCCAGTTTGTCATGGATTACGTCCACAAAGCCCTGAAATGTTTGCCGAAATGAGATCTGCACCTTTCAAAGTAGGGTGAATGCCGTCTCTCTTAATCAGACCAGGTTATATGACATTATTGCCTCTGCATTGGACTATTATCGGATACTACGTCTGAAAGCAGAAGTCTAGGGCAAATCATTGCAAGTCTCTTCACTGAGAATGTTACAAAATTATTTTAAAAAAAACAAATTCTGAGAAAAAATTCATATTTTGAAGAAAATAAGTCAAAGTCTGAGAAAAAAACTTGTTCTGAGGAAAAAAGTCAAATTCTGAGAAAAACGTCAACTTTCAGATGCATTGTGGGATATGTAGTTTATAGGCAACGTGCTTCTGTAAATCGGCATGTAACCGTATAATAAACATGATATTCTTTGCAATCGCTTGAGGGGCCGCATGAAATTAAGTCTCGGGCCGGATTTGGCCCCCGGGCCTTGAGTTTGACACCCCTTGATTGTTGCTTTTAAATTGTCTATTGTTTTTACTTGTACTTGTTTTATGATGTGTGATCTGAGCTGTGTGATTTGTTGTCAATCAATCAATCAATCAATCAATCAATCAATCAATCAATCAATCAATCAATCAATCAATCAATGTTTATTTACAGTTGCAAGAAAAAGTATGTGAACCCTTTGGAACTACCTGGATTTCTGCATAAATTGGTCATAAAATGTGTTCTGATCTTCATCTTCGTCTGCTTAAGCTAAAACCACACAAACAATTATATGTTTTCATGTTTTTATTGAACACACCATGTAAACATTCACAGTGCAGGGTGGAACAAGTATGTGAACCCTTGGATTGAATAACCGGTTGACCCTCCTTTGGCAGCAATAACCTCAACCAAACGTGTCCTATAGTTGCATATCAGACCTGCACAACGGCCAGGAGGCATTTTGGACCATTCCTCTTTACAAAACTGTTTCAGTATTCTCGGGATGTCTGCTGTGAATCGCTCTCTTGAGGTCATGCCACAGCATCTCAATGTGGTTGAGGTCAGGACTCTGACTGGGCCTCTCCAGAAGGCGTATTTCCTTCTGTTGAAGCCATTCTGTTGTTGATTTACTTCTGTGCTTTGGGTGGTTGTCCTGTTGCATCACCCATCTTCTGTTGAGCTTCAATTGGTGGACAGATGGCCTTAAGTTCTCCAGCAAATCCATCCATCTTCTCCCGCTTATCCGTGGTCGGGTCGTGGGGGTAGCAGTTCCAGCAGAGAGCCCCAAACGTTCCTGTCCCCTCATCAACCAGCTCTGACTGGGGGATCCCAAGGCGCTCCCAGGCCAGCGAAGAGATATAATCCCTCCACCTGGTCCTAGGTCTACCCCTTGGTCTCTTCCCAGCTGGACCTGCCTGGAACACCTCAGGCGCCCAGGTGGCATCCTAACTAGGTGCCCGAACCACCTCAACTGGCTTCTTTCGACGCGAAGGAGGAGCGGCTCAACTCCGAGTCCCTCCCTGATGACCGAACTTCTCACCTTATCTCTAAGGGAGACACCAGCCACCCTGCGGAGAAAACCCATCTCGGCCGCTTGTATCCGCGATCTCGTTCTTTCGGTCATGACTTCTCCAGCAAAATGTCTTGATAAACTTGAGAATTCATTTTTCCGTCGATGATGGCAATCTGTCCAGGCCCCGAGGCAGCAGAGCAGCCCCACACCATGACGCTCCCTCCACCGTACTTCACAGTTGGGATGAGGTTTTGATGTTGGTGTGCTGTGTCTTTCTTTCTCCACACATAGCGTTGTGTGTTCCTTCCAAACAACTCAACTTTGGTTTCATCTGTCCACAGAATATTTTGCCAGGCGTGCTGTGGAACATCCAGGTGCTCTTTTGCAAACTTCAAACGTGCAGCAATGTTTTTTCTGGACAGCAGTGGCTTCCTCCGACCAACTTATGCAGAAATCCAGGTAATTCCAAAGGGTTCACATACTTTTTCTTGCAACTGTATATAGCCCAATATCACAAATGTTACATTTGTCTCAGTGGTCTTCACAGTTTGTACAGAATATCAGTATGACAATACGACACCCTCTGTCCTTAGACCCTCTGTCCTCAGACCCTCTGTCCTTAGACCCTCTGTCCTCAGACCCTCTGTCCTTAGACCCTCACATCGTACAAGGAAAAACTTCCGGAGAAAACCCAGTTTAAAGGGAAAAATGGGAGAAACCTCAGGGAGAGCAACAGAGGAGGGATCCCTCTCCCAGGACGGACAGACGTGCAATAGATGCCGTGTGTAAATTGAAAAGATAATACATTTGCAACATAGGTAGTCCAAATGTTTGGAAATGCATGTGTGTATAATAGGAAGATTAATCCACGAGGATATCCATCCAGGACCGATGATCCAGGACCACAGCCACGACTCGCGATCCAGGGCTCGCGATCCAGGACTCAGGACCGCAGGATCATCCATGACTCCGGATCCCAGCGTATATAGACACCAAAAAGAAAGACATGTGGGGAAGCTGGGTTAATCGGAACATGAGAGGACACAGGTATAGACAGAGAGAAGGAAGAAGTGAGATGTCCCCGACAAACTAAGCCTATATCAGCAAAACTAGGGGCTGAATCTAATCAGCCCTAACTATAAGCTTTATCAAAAAGGAAGGTCTGAAGCGCACTCTTAAAAACGGATAGGGTGTCTGCCGCCCGAACATGAGTATGTATGAGTGTTTGTTTATTTGACTGTACTAACCCTTTGGTCTGGAGGTTTTAAAGTGCTTTATAAAAAAAGCTGTGTTGTATTGTAATATACAGTAGCTGCCAAAGCGTTGCACCTCCTATCAAAACCATCAACACTGAAGGTGCAGAAACGCTGAAAGCGACGCAGAGCCTGAAGGACGTGCAGAGTCAGCAGGTTCTCTGGTGATCTGTCTGAATATCAGGATGTGTGTCAGAGCGGCTTAACAAGAGGAAGAAGAAGTGTGTGTGTGTGTGTGTGTGTGTGTTTAAATATGATATATTGCCACTTCCAGGCAGGAAGATCTTTTCATTGATGAACAGAAACTGTATTGGGGGAACGCTCCTGGGAACATAATGGAGAATTGCATACACCTCTGTTTTAAAATATGTGTGTAAAGAATAGGAAATTGATAAAATACATGAGTCCCTCCCGAATGACTGAATGACTCAAGTTTATTTAAGCTTCTCAGATTTCTTGCTTTCCACTAATACGAGTTGTATCCTAATAAACGACTTTCTTATTGTGAGAAAACATTTCCTCCGGAGCTCACACTCAACCCACTTCTCCTCATCTGATTTCTGTAAGAAACAAAAACCTGCTCTCACTCTTATCCTGGGCAACTCTGGATTCCAGTGTCAGCTAAATGCTAAAGTATAACTCAATGTGGACTGTAACAATGTGTTGAGTGTTGCAGTCACACAGAGCTTGCATTCACAGCAGGGGAGAAGCAGCTTGTATCTGTTGTAATGTCTTTAAGCGTCCTGGAAGTGGCTCTGAATCAGATGGTCAGCTAAATGCCTGGATAGAAAAAAGGAAAATCGAACAAATTGGCTTTCGATCAGTTTAATTCCTTACTGACAGCAGAGGCACAAATACATCCATCCATCCATCTTCTCCGCTTATCCGTGGTCGGGTCTCGGGGGTAGCAGTTCCAGCAGAGAGCCCCAAACGTTCCTTTCCCCTCATCAAGCAGCTCTGACTGGGGGACCCCAAGGCGCTCCCAGGCCAGCGAAGAGATATAATCCCTCCCCTGGTCCTAGGTCTACCCCTTGGTCTCTTCCCAGCTGGACGTGCCTGGAACACCTCCCTAGGGAGGCGCCCAGGTGGCATCCTAACTAGGTGCCCGAACCACCTCAACTGGCTCCTTTCGACGCGAAGGAGGAGCGGCTCAACTCCGAGTCCCTCCCTGATGACCGAACTTCTCACCTTATCTCTAAGGGAGACACCAGCCACCCGGCGGAGGAAACCCATCTCGGCCGCTTGTATCCGCGATCTCGTTCTTTCGGTCATGACCCATCCTTCATGACCATAGGTGAGGGTAGGAACGAACATGGCCCGGTAGACAGAGAGCTTTGCCTTCTGGCTCAGCTCCCTTTTCGTCACAACGGTGCGGTAAAGCGACAAATACAAATACATATGAACCTTAAAATTAGCAAGCAAGGGCCTCTTTAAGAACTTGTTGTGGTCAAATGAATCATCGTTTGACTTCATCCTTCCTGTGAGCAATCAGTGAAAAGCTTCCCTCAAACATCAAGTGTTTTCAATTAAGTAATATTAGACATAAATAATGTTGTTGTGGAGGAGACATATCTGGATACTGCTAGGCTGAATCATACATTTACTGATAGAAATAAAGAAGAAGCAAAGCTAAGTTTACTACAATGTATTTAAAGGTCAAAGCTAACTCTGTAACCAAGTTGCCACAAAGTCAACTCTTCTGGAAAATGCTTTAAAATACATTTAGAGAGTAAATTGAAAGCTTGATGTTTGCCTGAAACACTGCAAACAACTGCCTAAGAGTAATGGTTGTAATGAACACAATTTATCAACATGCATGACACAGAAAGTACAAAACATGGCTACACATATTGAAATACCACCCTCTAGTGGTCATCAGCAGTTAGTACAGCTAATCATATTCACAACGTGTTTACACTTTCAAGGCATCTGGAGATTAACCAATACATTTCTAACAGTATATTGAAAACATGCAGAGTACAAACTTCAGTGGTGTGGCTTTCAGACTATGTGAATACACAACAACCAATAGAACACTACAGGAAAGGGACGACCCCAAAAAGCACAAGAGGGCCCCTTTAAATACATGTGTCTGTGTTTGTGATCGAGAGACGGACTGATTGCAGATGTGTTTGATGGTCTTATTTACGGCAGATAGAGGCACGCTTCATCTCACACATCCACTTGTGTTGTTCTTCACAGCTGACCCGGAACCAGTTCTTCAAAGACGACGGGTCATAGTCCACATATGCACAGAAAATGTCACTCGCATCATACGCTGTAACATCCTTCCAGTTTCTATGAAACAACAAAACATACAGATTGGCGGATTTGGTTAGGGTGGAAAAGCAAGGCACTTCTGGACACATGTAAGTCGGTGTAAGCCATGTAATAGACTGATGAGTTTTCAGGGTTGGACCCTTTCTTTAGCTTTACGGTATGCAATGAGCATTTGGTGATTTTTAAGGATAATGTTTGGATAAAACCTCGGGTGGATTTGGTTAATTTATTTTGAAGCTGCTAAGATTTACCAGTTGTTTCAATCAAAGTTAGTTGTTAAATTCCAATGTGTAATAAAGTCCAAAATGTCAGATCTTCGTCTTAAATAAGGATCATCGTTCAAGTTTATAAAGATGTGAAAAGCCTTACCCATAACACCTGGGGCTTGAATCCACCGTTATCAACTCAAATGTGTTGGCTTCACTATTCACGTGACCACTCAGGCCCATCCACAGTTTGGCATCACCTCCAAAGCCACGGACTACTTTCTGTTCGGAAGGAAGTGAATTTAAAATGCTTGATCAACTTTGGTTGGTGAGGCTAACCATAAAGGAATTGGCTGCAGGATAATATCAGAATATCAGGATTTATATAAGAAATATAACGAATACCTCTTCTGCTCTGTCATACAAATCAAGGCTTCGATGTCACCAGCTGACATTTTGGTGAAATTGTTCGTCGAAGCGTTGTTGGACTGGGTTGAACATTCAGCTAGAAAGAGAAACATATCAAAGTTTTCTTTATTTTAATTGTATAATATCGTTGTTGCCGTCAGTTAGGGCGAGAGTAGGGGCTCAGAAAACTGAAATCTGTATCGTTTCATCGTTTTTTCCTTCTAATTTTGTATTATTTTCTAAACCACACTGTTATTTAGTCAACAATGAGACACAATTATCCTTGTGTTTATTTATTTGTTTGTATAATGTCAGACTTTTGGAGTGCCTCGGGACCGAGGGTCGGCGCAGTTCATTCGAACATAGGAAGCTGTACTTTCAAAATAAGAGTTCATTTTAATATTATGTTTGATAATATATTTTTTATATGGAGAACACAAGCAGACACCTTCACACACACACCTCACCCTTAACACACACACACTTCACCCCCCCACCCCCACACACAAACACACACACACACACACACACACACACATACCATGTATACATCACTTCAGGGGACATTACATTGACTTACATTCATTTCCTGGGGACTTATCCTAACCTTAACCATAACCAACACATGCCTAACCCTAACCCTTAACCCAGGGGTCGGCAACCCGCGGCCCTTTAAGCCCTCTGCTCTGGCTCCCTTGAGCTTAGACAAAAATAAGAAGGAAATAAAATAAAAGTATTTGTATGACTATTTATATTTTGTTGCATGGTTGAAAATGTTTCGTAGGAACACAGGATTTAATTCTGCGTGGACAGAGTTATCTGCTTTCACAGCAAACGATGCTGGTTTACCGGGATGTTTGATATGTGGAGAGAAGTTGTCAACGGTGGTGCAGCCTTTACGTATCGAGGAACAACACGGGAGGAAGACAGCTGACGATCTTCAGTCATAATTCAATGGGGTATGTCATTTATTTCAGAAAACACTTTTTGTTATATTCTATGGAATGCTCTTAACGTCCCGATAGCAATACATATATTAAATGCTTTGACAATAAATACATACAATTAATCTCTGGAAGCCGTAGCGCTGTCAAAAGCACGACCAATCATCTGAGCCGGCCCGGCAAAAATAACTGGATGGCCTAAAGGCCCTGTCACACTGTCCCGAAATTGACACCCGATGGACACACGAATATGGAATTGTGAATTTCGCACGAAGATGGCCCCGAACCACACACAAAGGCAACATTTACATTTAAGACATACAACTGCAATGAAAGTACCAAAAACAATTATGTTACAGTACTATGATACTGTACTGATATCTTCAGACTTTGTTCTTTACTTTATCCGTCTTTATATGTAGAAAATATTACGTTTTCTCCGTCATGTTGTTTCCATAACAACAACAATTTCCTGTCAACTGTCCTTCAAAATAATATATTATATCCTTTTTAGTTTCACAGAACACAAATTGGGTTATTTACATAATATATTTACATGATTTTGTTGTGCAATAAAACAACCCGATGGACACACGATAAAGGAAATGTTCACATTCGGCTGTGATCGTAGCAACATCGGGCCGTTCGTGAGGGCATCTGAAGCCATCGTATGACCGCCGGCGGAGTTTCTCAGACTCCGGCAGCAACTTCGTGAGCGGAGGCAAAATCTTTGGCATGCCAAAAAATTGCCGAAGGACCTTGCGAAGGTTCATTTTCGTGTTGAATTTGTGTGTCAATTTTGCCCTTCGTAAGGCCATCGTGAGGGCATCTTGTTATCATCGGTTCCATCGGGCATTCGCCCCGATCAGAGTGAGGGCGAATGCACCGATGATAACACGATTTGACAAGATGCCCTCACGAGTGCCTTACGAAGTTGCCGCTCACGAAGTTGCTGCCGGAGCCTGAGAAACTCCACCGGCGGTCATACGATGGCTTCGATGCCCTCACGAACGGCCCGATGTTGCTACGATCACAGCCGAATTTGAACATTTCCTTTATCGTGTGTCCATCGGGTGTCAATTTCGGGACAGTGTGACAGGGGCTTAACTGCCTGTCAGCCTTCCGCACAAACTTATCTCGTGCCCTCATTGGTCATGTGCGCGTTCGTGTGTGTTGGAGGAGGGGCTCTGTGAGGACGTCTGAAGGAAGAGGCAGATTTTTTCTTGTACTTTCAAATTCTAGCGCACTCGAGCTGGTTTCTCCATTCTTACCTACCCTACCTTTAACTCTTTTTAGGGTGCAGCTATATGTTTTATTTATTTCAAAGTGGGCCCATTTTAATAATATTTTTTTCCCTTCAAATGTGCAGAGGACTCTCCAAGTGCTGTATTTAATTTATTTTAAAGTAGGCCTGTGTATTATTTTTAATTCTCCTTATAAGAGTTCTTTGTTTCTTATTAGAGGTTAACAGTTTTATATCATGTAATAAATAGCCTAATAAATGCAAAAAACTGTAGTTTTTGTCTGATATAACACTAAAAAACGGGTTTGCGGCTCCAGACAAAAACATGTTTTGGAAAAAGGAGCAAAATGGCTCTTTTGGTCAAAAAGGTTGCAGACCCCTGCCTTAACCTAACCAAGTCTTCACCCTAAAATTAATGATTCCCCTCATGGGGACCTCCAATTTGTCCCCATAAGGGAAGCCAGTCCCCACACGTGACTATGTAAACAGATTTAGGTCCCCAGAAGTATAGTAATGCTAGACCACACACACACACACACACACACACACACACACACACACACACACTTCAACCTGTTTCAAACTGTTGAACTGACATCCACACAGAAGATACTCACAGTAGATACGGAGACCCATGATGGCTAACAGTACGATCCAACACACTGCTATCGGAAGAACAAACCTCAAGCCTGAAAAATAAGCATTCTGTTAAAAACCTTAACAAAGGTTTCAAAGGTTTTAAAGGTTTTAAAGTCATATACACAGATACAGTTTAGTCTAAAAACTGTGGTCGCAAGTTGGTTAAAAAAAGTTAATATAAACATATACAAGACTTAAAAGAAATACAAAAAAAACAATAAAAATAGTGCTCAGGAGTTTAGCTTTATCTTAACGCCTAACATAATTTAACAGGCTAATGCTTTCAGTACATTATAAACACACCACCATAGCACTTGTCACTATCCCACTGTTTTACCTGTATGTTTCTTTTAAACGTGGTAACAGTATTACATAGTGAAAGGTATTGATCATGCACCTGGAGGGGATGCTTTTGTATCCACGGGGCCTTCTGGTGCAGATCCTTTTTTGGTGTCGTCTGAAAAACAAAAACATAATGTCTTATTTTTTTATGAAGTTTATCAGAATCAGAAACGGGTTTATTACCAGGTAGGTTGACACATACGAAGAATTTGAGTTGGTGTTGTTTTGCATACATAAACATACATAACAATGAGACACACATTTAAAGCACAGATAGAACCATATTTTAAGACAAAATATAAAAAAAATAATATAGCAATATTTAAATTGAATATGGTTGAAATCGTAGAAATAGAATTGGAATAAAATATGTGCAGTAATGAAAAACAAGATATTGTAAACATGGCTATCAGCAGAGATGTTCACAAGTCTTTTTTTGCAAGTCCAAGTCAAGTCTCAAGTCTTTGGTCACGAGTCCAAGTCAAGTCTCAAGTCTTTGTGGGGTGAGACTTGATCAAGTCTCAAGTCTTTGGTCACGAGTCCAAGTCAAGTCTCAAGTCTCTAAAAAATAAAAGTCTCATGTCTCTTCAGCCTTCTATTGTCTGCTGCTATCCAGTCTGATAAGAATACTGCACAGCTATATCTAAGAAATTCAAAGCATTTACTGTGTTATTATCACTCCTATATCTATTAGCATACAGTATCAGTACTGATTAGTTGTTTGTTATATGATCACTTTAAACAGGCTATTGCAATGCAATATGAGGAAAAACATCACACTTTAGCTAAATGCAAACAACTTATAAGCAAAACACTTCAGAATCAGAAATCAGTATCACAAATACAAAGCTAGTAGCAAGCTAAGTTAACATTACATAGCTGATGCTGAGCTAAACATGTTTGCTAACCGTCCATGCGTTAATGTGACTGACCTCTCCGGGTGAGTTTTCAAGTGCCTGATGAAATTCGACGTTGTTGCGCCAGCATCCTTGATTTTGATATTGCAGACTTTGCAGTGTGCGCTCCTTTTGTTGGTGCCGCCGGCGTTTTGTTCGAAGTTTTTGTAGTTGAACCTAATTACAAGCGGTACAACCGCAGGTCATGGATGTATAATAAGCCGCAGATGTGCCGCCGGTCGCTATTGTGTTACTACGAGGTAGTAACAGAGGCGCGCACGTCTGCGTAATGAGCCCGGCTAAAATAACTGGATGGCCTACCTGCCTGTCAGCCTTCCATCTGGGCACACACTTATCTCGTGCCCTCATTGGTCATGTGCGCGTTCGTGTGTGTTGGAGGAGGCGGGCTCTATAAGGAAGTAGCAGCCTCTAGCAGATTATCTCCGGTTGTGTATTTTAAAATTCTAGCGATCTCGAGCCGGTTTCTCTCAAATGTACCTACCCCCAGTGGCGTTTCTATATGTACAAAAGTGGTGGGGCACAAAAAACTCAGATGTCTATATATAAGCTTCTGCAGAGAGGTTCATGGCTGGTGAGGCTCTGGCACTGACTCTTCAGGTTTACAAATATATTAAATCAAAATATAATATTATTTTCAAAAGCTTTTTTTGTCTGATGCTTCAATTACTTTTAAACAGACAGTTTAACAGAAGGATACCCAAAAAAATGTAATTTTATCATTTAAATATTGAATTGTTCTCTCTTAGTAAGATCCCATTTTCAATACAATTGCAGTCTTACCTTGACATGAAGATGAAGTCCATTTGCCTATCCTTCTGGACAAACATCTCTATTACTTTTTTGTAAAAGTCCTCCTTATCTTCTTGTAGTTTCAAAAGTCTATCATAAATCTAATCTAATCAATAGATTTATGATTCGAACATTATAAAAGTAGGGTAGACATGTGGATATTATCCGGCTGAACAAAACGTGCATTTATCTAACAGCTACGTTTCCCACAGATCTTATTTTGAGCTATTTTCTAAAATCCTATGGAGAAATCTCGTTGCTTTTTTGTGAAAGGAAGCCATGCGCAGCTTACTTCCTGGTTTTAGGACGCCTCACTGCAGCTCTCTCGTCTCCTCTTCACACACCACACTTTTCGCGGCACACGTACTTACAGCCAATCAGCTCTGAATTATGTGAGATGACGTATGGTGGGGATGGCAGCACTTTGCCCCTATGGTCATTATTTTTTGCCACACACATTAAATAGGAAAATACTCTGAGCATGCGCAGTGTAGTTTTTGCAGTCACCGTTCACTTAGACAGTCAGAGGGAGGGGCAGGATCAGGTTTTGTCCCACATGGCTCTAAACAGCTAAATAGGCACACACTGTAGACACTAATTAGAAGAACACATACTAAAACAGCAATGTACAGACGAATCAGATGATTAAACATGATCTTAAAATATATTTTATATATTTTTTAATTTATTTTTTGCATTTTGTTGTAATCATTATTTTAATACTTTCTGCTGACACTAGGTGGGGCTGTGCCCCACCTGCCCCTAATGACCAGTCGCCACTGCCTACCCCACCTTTAATACGCCAAAAATAGAAAACACAATGATTGTTCACGAGTCCCAACACACGAGTCCAAGTCGAGTCTGAAGTCTTTTGGTCACGAGTCCAAGTCAAGTCTGAAGTCTCTGTGTGTGCGACTTAAGTGCGACTCGAGTCCGAGTCGCAGACTCGAGTCCCCATCTCTGGCTATCAGCAAACACACTGCTATTGGTGGAACATACAATGAAGAAGAGAAGCCTCTGGCCTGAGTAAAGTTACTAAACAACATTAATTAACAGTTATTATAAAACAAAAAGAGTTGATTTAATATTCAAATGTTTAACCTTCATCACTATTTTATTTTTTATATAATATGACTGTTGAATACATCTCATGTTTACTTGTGTTCACACCACAAAAATAGCTAAACCATTTCAACATGTATCACTATCTCACTGTTTTACCTTTATGTCTTTTGAAAACACGTTAACAGTATTCAATAGTGAAATGTATTGATCATGCACCTGGAGGGGATGCCTTTTTATCCACGGTGCCTTCGGGTGCAGCTTCTTTTTTGGTGTCCTCTGAAAAATGAAAACATAATGTGTTATATCTCTCACAGGCTCCGCCCTCTACTGGACTCTATGGGTACTACCTTTACCTTATCATCCAAGCATTCACCTACTGAGATTTCTATAGACGTAGCCGGCCCCAGAGCAGGCCTACCTGGAAGGCACAAGCCCACCGTATATAAGGCGGCCACGCCTCCCGTTTCCGTCATCCTTTTCTCTTCAGCGAGCGAGCAACAACTGAAGCAGAGAAAGTAAGACGTCTGAAGAAGAAAGAGTTATCATACTTCCATGGAGTCGCCACTTCTAGAGACCCGGGCCTGAGAGTCATCTCTCTCCACAATTCCACATTTCCCCATAATGTCCGTTTCAAAGAGACGGCATTATGACGAGACGCGCGTCTCTGCTTCGGGCGGTTCGCTGCGACAGGGGGCAACAGTGACAGCTTTGACTATCATGCAGACTCTGGGTCTCATGGCGGCTGCTCATGTTGTGGTCCCGCTCGGGTTACTGCATATGCGCCGCCTGCAGAGGTGGTTCTCCAGCCTGCGTTTAGATCCCAAGAGGCACAAACAACGTCTGACCATCCCCCCCCCCTCAGTGGAGGGCAACCTCCGGTTCTGGGGTCCCCGGATCACCTCTGGAGGGGGTCTCCACTGGGACGGGTGACCTCCTGAGTCAGGGAAGCCGCCTCTGGCTTCCCTTGGCATGGCCCTGACCAGGCCGACCTCATGTCGAGGGGCGGCCCCCTGCCAGGCGAGTGGGCGCTTCACCCGGAAGTGGTGAAGCAGATCTGGGCCCAGTTCGGGAGAGCGGAAGCGGACCTGTTCGCCAGCCGGCACAACAGCATGCAGAGGTGGTTCTCCAGCCTGCGTTTAGATCCCAAGAGGCACAAACAACGTCTGACCATCCCCCCCCCTCAGTGGAGGGCAACCTCCGGTTCTGGGGATCCCCGGATCACCTCCGGAGGGGGTCTCCACTGGGACGGGTGACCTCCTGAGTCAGGGAAGCCGCCTCTGGCTTCCCTTGGCATGGCCCTGACCAGGCCGACCTCATGTCGAGGGGCGGCCCCCTGCCAGGCGAGTGGGCGCTTCACCCGAAGGTGGTGAAGCAGATCTGGGCCCAGTTCGGGAGAGCGGAAGTGGATCTGTTTGCCAGCCGGCACAACAGCCACTGTGCCCTGTGGTTCTCCATGGCTTTGAGCGACGACCCGCCCTTGGGGGTGGACGCGTTTTCACACGAGCCATGGCCAAGAAAGCTGCTCCATGCCTTTCCACCGCTGCGTCTCATTCTCCCCCTCCTGAGGAGCGTGAGGCGAGAACGTCTGTCAATCATCCTAGTGGCTCTGGATCGCGTCGGGGCGCCGTGGTACTCAGAGATGACACAGATGAAGGTGGGCCAGCCCTGGGCGTTTAGCCAGTGCTGGGGGGCGATCTCTCAGGAGGCAGGTGCAATCGGGGCGTTACCCATCTGGGCCAACCTCTTCAGGCTTGGCTCCTGAGAGGGACAGGCTGAGACTGGGTGGATTGTCTGATAGTGTTATTCAGTCTATCCAGGCAGCTAGAGCGGGTTCCACCACAGCCTGTTACAGGCCAAAGTGGCTGGGATTCCAGCGATGGTGTGAGGAGCGGAGAATAGAGCCCCTATCTTGTGAGTTGGGATCTATTTTGTCTTACAGTTACTGGTGGACAGAGGGCTTGCTCATTCAACAGTGAAAGTGTATGCAGCAGCCATCTCGTCCTGCCATGAGGGATTTGGCGGCAGGTCATTCTTTAGTCAGCCACTAATGTCACGGTTTTTACGGGGGGACATTTGAGCCTTTGGAGTTCTCCTCCCTGAAGGCACTGTCGTGGAAGACAGCGTTGCTACTTGCCTTAACGTCAGCCAAGAGAGTCACTGCAACACTAAGTTGATGCGATTTGATTGGATTGTGAGGCAAGGGAAGCCAGCCACCTCTGGCTTCCCTTGGCATGGCCCTGACCAATCACAGGTTGGCAGCGGCATCACGTGAGCCTTGTCTGATAGGTCAATCTCTCCATTTTTTTTCACCAAGGGAAGCCAGTTTCGGCTGGCCTCCTCTCGCAACAGAGAGTGCAATCTACTGTTTCACCATAACATCTAAAGGGGCGCTGTTTCACTCTTTGTAAAATACTCAATGAGAATGGGGGAGAGACGGGCCGGCAGCAACACACAGCAAAGAATTTCCGAAACTAAACGAAGTGTTTTTATTTATTTAACCTGTTAAATAAATGCACGTTTTGTTCAGCCGGATAATATCCACATGTCTACCCTACTTTTCTAATTTTCGAATCATAAATCTAATCGATAGAAGATAGATAGCGTCACTGCACCACTCTCACCGCCATTAGAAAGTAGCAACCAACTGAAGAAAGTGCAATTATGGAGGGTGGAGATGAGAGGCCAATGCCCAAACTGGAGCTGTGTACAGCGAGGAAAAAAGGAGCGAGTCGGACGTAAAACGTTAAAGGTCTCCTGATTTAGTTTGTGAATGAATGCTTATTAGAGTTTGGGCTGGAGAGTGTGTGCGGACCTGTCGGTTAGATAACAGGCGTGTGTAAATCCTGCATCTGTATGATACAAATGTGTGTAAAATGATACCGGGTAACTCATCTGGTTACGTTATTACATTGACCACCACACCCCCGACCCAAAAGAAAGGAGGTATTATTGGCTTCCCCTACTGGCCGGCGGATGTCAGGGATGTTAACGGGATACAAACCGTGTGTTTGTATCCAGAACTATGTTAACGGGATACAAACCGGAGGAACCAGGCATGGAGGGAGGTGGCAGAGACAGTGGGTGAAACTAGGTTTTCGCCTGTTTGGGGAGTTTATATATATATATATATTGCTCGCATAAAATCCCCAGGGTTTTTTGCTTTGTATGTCGGGGGCGGGAGATTCATGTGATTGGTTGTTGGTCGCATTGCTGGCAAAAAATCCCCAAGCTGTCAGACACGCCCAGCTCCAAGATTTTCAAGATTTTTGAAAAGCTGCTGTGTGGACGTACCGTAAGTCTATAGAAATCTCAGTAGGTGAATGCTTGCATGATAAGGTAGTACCCATAGAGTCCAGTAGAGGGCTCCGCCTGTGCTTATATTACAAGGGTTACCATACATAACCCCTCATTATGTTTTCATTTATCAGAATCAGAAATAGGTTTTTTACCAGGTAGGTTGACACAGACGAGGAAATTGACTTGGTGTTGTGGTATATACAGAAAACTAAAACTAAAATTTAAAACAGATAGAAATTCAAAAAACTATAATAACATAAAAAAAGTTTTAAAAATATCAAGAAATATAAAAACATAAATAAAAATATATATTTTTAAACCATTGTATACATTGTGTGCATTAATGTGCATTTAACTCCCAATATGATCAAACTTCAAAAACCATTGGACAAAATATGGATTTTATGATTTATAATAGGCAAACACACTGCTATTGGTGGAAAATACAGTGAAGAAGAGAAACATCTGCCCTGAGTTAATATAGAACAAAAGACCTGATTTAATATTCACGTTTTTAACCTTCATCACTATTTTATTTAAATAATATGACTGTTGAATAAATCTCATGGTTGCTTGTGTTCACAGCTCACCTGGACGCGGTGCCTTTTTATCCGCAGGGCCTTCTGGAGCATTCACATTTTCAGCTTCTCCTGTGATTTCCTCTGGAAGATAAACACATACTGTTTCATCAGATATGCAGCTTCCCTCCCATTATGTTCAGCATGCATGAGGAACCATTTCACTAAATGAGGGAGTTTATAATCAAACTCAACGATGTAAAATCAGTTGCAGTCATGCAAAGAATCAGGAGCAGGAAAGCAAAACTAAAAACACACAGAGAAGTGTATGGTGCTGACTTTTAAAAAAAGAGTAAAGACCAAAAAAACTAAAATCTGCCTCAAATCACAAACATATATCTTTCTGCTGAAACTAAAATCCATTAGACAAAATTAAATATGATTTATTTTAAATAAACAAATTGTTTTTTTTTCTTCATAAAATGTTTTGAGACATCGACAGTTTCTTACTGAATTTCGCCGGAGAGAAATAAATGCATTGAATTTATAATTCTGTGTTTATCAGAGTTTGAAAATCATAATTTTAAAGATCACATTTGAAATAAATGTTGGTATTTAAAACCTTTGTTGCTCAGATCTGGTCAAGAATCAGAAACACTATGCATAGGAAAGAATGTAGACAATGTCTCAGTAAAAGAAAAAAGCAATGATTTACACTCACACACATACAAATTAGAATATATTTAATTACCCATTTCCTGATGAGTTCTTCTGTTCATCGTGGACAAGAGTTTGAAGTCCTGCGGCAGACCTGAGGCTGTTAGAGAGCGTCTGCTCTGATGTGACGCTCTTTAGTCGACTTCTGCTCTGAGGTTATGGTATCATTGTATTCAAATACTTCAATATCAGACACGTTGTAACCTATCAAATCGTTTTGACCGTATTTGGCTTGATTAAAACGTACTGACAACGTGAACGAGCGATATGAAAGAAAACGACTAGGACAAAAGAGTTGTATGTAGAGATAAAGGAGGGGACCCAGGATGGAGCCCTGTGGGACCCCAGTGATGAGTGGTTGTCACCCAAATACTGATAAAAACTGGTTTAGGAACGTCCTGTTAAAGCATGCACCCAAAGTAATTGAAACCAACAATCTGAAAAACAAGAAACTCTTTTATTTTGATACACATAATTGGGTCCTTCGATAAGTCACGATGTAATCAGTAACATGATTGAGGTGTGTGTGTGTCTTGTTTTGTGACATAACACATTGTTATATGTAATATCTACATTGTGTTGTGTTCGAAAGCTGTTACCATTCATGGTGTTCGTGGGTCAATTTTGAACCATCATTTATCTCAGTCCAAAACACTCAAAAATAATGACTATCATCCAATATTGTTTTTACTACATCATAACTAACTTATTATGCATTCATAACCGTACAATCCTGTTGTAATTGTATTTTATGGCCGCAAAACACATTACACCACATATTTAAGAAACAAATGGAATTCAATTCACTCATTATATTCCCTTTAGTGAAGAAGGACAATTATGTTATCTGACTATGATATGATGATAATATTAGAATATAAGTTTTTTTTTAATAAGCTTTTAGAACTTTATATTATTAACTATAGTAACTTCTGTGGTGTTACGCGTCAAAATCAACCCATATAGATTCATGCTAGAAAAAGTTAAAAAAAACAAGATTCTGTTGGACAATGTTGTTCATGCCACGCCCCCCAACACAATGGTGTGTGTGTGTGTATCTGTGTATGTGCTTGTGTGCATATGTGTACGTGTTCAGGTTCAATTGTTAGTGTACATATTCTTTGAGAAAGGTGGAGTTCCCGTGGGGGGAGGGGGGCAGAGGGATGGAAGACCAGGTGCAAGTTGCGAAAAATATATTTACAGTGGATGAAGGGGCTGGGCTTTATCTAAAGTCAAAGATGAATCTTGATTGGGCCAAATTTGACCCCGAGTCACCCACAACAATGCTGCTGGGTCTTCCCCAACCGAACACCAAATTACATACTTTTTTTTAGAGAGAACTTCAGACTTGGCTAAGATGACCAAAATCAGTTTGGTAGTGTTCATATACAGTAGCTGTTGTGGAGGATATCATGAAGCCTTGTTCCGATACAAACTATAGGGTGGTTAGTATATAATTTTAACTTGTAAAGGGTCACAGGAGACCTGAACACAACATAAGGGTTAGAGGAACTGAGCAGCATTGATGGACACTGATGCATCGATGAGTTTAAACACTATTATCACATCATATCATCATACATACATCTTACTTAGTGTTTGCTCTGTTTTTGGCCAATCCACCTCCACTTCCTGTCCCTCTCTGGAACTCTGCTGGTGCTGATGTTGACAGAGTGACTGAATATTGAGGCCTGATCTCCTTCTATCTTATTTTCATCCAAATGGTCGCCCCATGAATAAGATTGTTTCTCCAGACTTGATTAAAGCACTGATGTTTTCAAGAGAAACACAAAAACAACAATGTGTGGCAGCACATTTATTCCCTGGTGACAACAGAGTAAAACAAGACATTGCTCACAGACACAAATACAGATAGATAAAAATCATCCATAAACTGCATCATCAGAATAGCATCAGGGACAGTTTCATCCCACCGGCCAGAAGACTATTAAACACCTGAGCTTGCACTATTTTTATATATGTATATGTATTTATTATGTCTCGTTAATTGCACTTTTAAGAAACGTTTTGTAAATGTCATGATAATAAACCTTTGAATCTTGGAAAATATTGTTGAACCCCATCGACCAACGCTGTCATTTGAACGCCGATCAAGCCGAAGCCATAGAGCGCTTCTTTACTGTCCTTTCTTCTTAGAGGAAGTACAGAAACACGTAACTCTGGATTTGTTTTAATGTTTGAGGTGCAATAAACGACACAGCAGCTTTTTGGCATGTTGAAACTATTACTTTCTGCCTCGCTCATGAGAGTAACAGCTGGAGAAATTACAGCCTCGCCTGCTGATTTTAATTTAACCATATATCGAGCCCGATTCTCGATTTCAAATGTGTGCTCTAAAATGATATTTAGAAATGACTATTATCATTATTATAAGCAAGACAATAAATGGCAAAGATATGTAGAAAATAAACGTATTTAAGATACATTCATAACAAACGTAACGTGAGAGTATCATATGCACGCAAAACTCGGCCTCATATCTCAATGGGAATGGTTAGCGTATCATATGCACGCAAAATTGGACTTCTGCGTATCTATTGCACGCATTTCCAATGTGTAAAGTCATGTCATTTGTACGCAGACCGAAGAGAGTGGGTTGATATAAAAATGTACCAGTGACTGAGCCTCGGTACAGTTAGTGAAGGCAAACCTGCCCTCGCATACAGGGTACAGTGATGAGTAAATACTTTACAGTTTCTCACAAATCTCAGCGCACTGTGAAACGCAGCATCTAACTTGTTCAGGTAATAGGCAGGTGGATTCATATAGACCAGATCACCATAGTCCAGCACAGGTACAAAGGTCACAGTGACTAGCCTTTTCCTGGCCTCAAGCGAGAAGCAGGACTTGTTCCTGTAAAATAAACCTAGCCTAACCCTCAGTTTTTTAAGCAGGTTATTGGCATGAAGTTTAAAAGTGAGACAATCATCAAGCCAGATACCAAGGTATTTGTAACAGGCAACCACTTCAAGTTGTATTCCTTGCGTAGTTACAATATCTAAAACAGGCTCTGGTGTCTTTTTAGCTTTTGAAAAGAGCATTACCTTGGTTTTATCCACATTTAAAAGAAGCTTTAATTCAGAGAGCTGAGTCTGAATAGTGTTAAAAACAGCTTGCAATTTAACACCAGCCTCTTTAATGGAGGGACCTGCACAGTACATCACGGTATCGTCCGCATAAAAATGTAAAGTTGCTCCATCGACATTTTCACCTAAACTATTGATATAGATGGAGAATAAAAGTGGACCTAAAACAGAACCTTGTGGTACACCATTAGAAATGTTTAACCACTCAGAAGACAGCATCAACTGAACACATTGAGACCTTTCAGAGAGGTAGTTCACAAACCACCCCACTGCATGGCTGGATATGCCTATACTGAGTAGCCTCTGCTTCAGGATATGATGATCGACAGTATCAAACGCTTTGGACAGGTCAATAAATAGAGCTGCACAACTCTGCTTATTATCTAAAATACTCGTCATATAATTTTCATTGTGGCAGTGATGGTGCTGTGTTGCTTTCTGAAACCCGACTGATGTTTGGACAGGATGTCATTTGTACATAAAAACTCCTTTACCTGTTCACTCACTAGGCGTTCAAGAACCTTGGCCTGAACTGACAATTTAGAGATGGGCCTATAATTATTTAATAAGGTGGCTTCCCCTCCTTTTAGTAAAGGCAGGACATAAGCTGACTTTCATACTTTTGGAATTGTATTTGTTTTAAGGTCCAAGCGAGGGGGGGTGTCTTTGTTTGTGTCACCAAATCTACTTTCAGTCTTTTTGCATCTTTTTAACACTTTTTCTGTATTTATGTGATCGTTTTAAGTAGTCTTTTTTTTTTGTATCCCCTTTAAGTCCTTTTGCTTTCTATGTGGTTGTTTTGTGTATGTTTTAGTACTTCCTCCTCTCTTTGCAGTAATTCAGCTTCTCTCTGATGTTTCTTTAGTCATTTGATCATGGACGTGGGAAGGGGGGGTGCTGAGGGGGCTGCAGCACCCCCATCTGTTGGCGGAGAGTTGTAACTGCAACGCCAAAAAGTTCACAAAACAAATCAATACAAAAGTTTTATTTTGAGTTACTATTTTTGAGTCAGCATTTTAGTGTAAGCAGTTAATAAAAAGCTTCACTATAAGATAAAGTGATCATGTGGTGTGCTTCTTCTGTTGCTCTGCTATAGAAAAGAAGCTCCTCAGTGCAAGATCAGGGATGGGAGTTTTGTGAAAGGAGGATTTAAGAACTGGCGAAAGGCATCAACACACAGGCCGTCAACAAACTGGCAGCATTAAAACAAACACCGATGAATGCGCTGCTCTCACAAGCTGTTGCTAAAGACCAAATGACTGCATTTAGTGTGACGTTATTATACAGGGCCCTACACGCAGATCACGTGGGGCCTCATTTTGCGGACCGAGCCTCATCTGAAGCGCAAACGCGGCGCACCTACAGTGTAAGGCAAGCGCCACAGTTTTGGCGCTGCGAGGCACCCGCACCCCGCACACCCAACTCTGACTGACTTCCCGCGTCCCTGCATTTGATGTTTCTTTTTGGTTGTTTGAAGTCATTTTGTGTTTGTTTGTTGTACTTTTTCCACTATTCTTAGGAATTCTGCATCTACTTTCATTCATTTTGCACCTATTTGCGATTGTTTTGCATCTTCTTTTCAACCTTCAATGTCATCGTTCTGTGTTTTCATTTCTTTTGTGGTATTCTTTTGTTGTTGTGGTATTTCTTATTTCTCATTACAGACACATGCATTTCCTAACATTCGGTCTATAATGTTGTAAATGTATTATCTCTTCGATTTACACACGGCATCTATTGCACGTCTGTCCGTCCTGGGAGAGGGATCCCTCCTCTGCTGCTCTCCCTGAGGTTTCTCCCATGTTCCTTTAAACTGTGGGTTTTCTCTGGAAGTTTTTCCTTCTACGATGTGAGGGTCTAAGGACAGAGGGTCTAAGGACAGAGGGTCTAAGGACAGAGGGTCTGAGGACAGAGGGTCTAAGGACAGAGGGTCTAAGGACAGAGGGTCTAAGGATAGAGGGTCTAAGGATAGAGGGTCTAAGGACAGAGGGTGTCGTTTTTCTCATACTGATATTCTGAACAATCTGTGTTGTATTTGCTGTAAAGTGTCTCTACTTGTAGAGTGTAGGCTATTTTTATTTTATGTACAGCACTTTGGCTCGACCAAAAATCGTTTATAAATGTGCTATATAAATAAAACTTGATTTGATTTGCCCTCTCTTTGGTTGTTGTGCATCTCTATCTAATCCTGTTGCATATTTTTTAAGGCATTGATGATTCTTTGCTCGTTCAACAGATCTTTAAAGTGTGTGTTAATCTCATGTTGTGGTTGTTTACATGTCTTTAGCTTGTTTTCGTCATGTTGTGTATATCTGTGGGCTGGAATCATCTTTGGGATCTTTTTGTGTCTTTAGTTACATCGTGTGAGATATTCCCCCGGACCCTTTTGGCATCACGGCCTCTTTGCGCATCTTTTTAAAGACACCTTTCTTTCTATGTGGTCTTTAGAGTGTTTCCAGTCTGGTGGTCTCCTGGTGGTCATTGTGTGGTTGTCTTACATTTCTGTTTAGTCAATCCATGTCCTCTGTAGTCGTTTTGTGTATATCTGTGGGGTCTAAGCGTCTCTTTGTGATCTTTCTGTGTCCGGCTTGTAAATCCTTCCCTCTCCTGACTTCTCCTCTTTCTGCACGCTTTGGTAATAATAATAATAATCATTCATTTATTTTATATAGACGCCTTTCAAGGCATCAAAAACAAGATACACAATACATAACACCAGCATAAGAGACATAAACAAGACAATGCAGTATATAAATCAATCAAATAACCAAATCAATAAAAACAGAGGATGTGTGATGGATAATGATCAGGGTGGATATGCGAGTGTGAAGAGATGTGGGAGAGAGTGAGTGTTGCGGATGTCAGGTGGGAGGGAGTTCCAGAGGCGGGGTGCAGAGCGGCTGAAGGCTCTAGACCCCATGGTGGTTAAATGTGGTGGTCTGATGTGTTGTACGCTTCACTGGAAAGCTATCTAATCAATTACACCTATGGTAAGTCTGATAAACGCTGACGTTCTTATCACAAAGAACTAACGTCACGGTGCCGATTTAACCTGCAGACTGCGGCCTTCCTCTGATCCCAACCCTCCTCTCCCTCCTCCTCTTCTTCCTCTTCTTCCTCTTCGCATGCTTGTCCCTCACTTTAGCACACGTAATAAATACGCAGATAAACATCACCAAGGATGCAAAGGAACCCCATCGCAGCACCGTGTACCAGAGCGGCACTCCTGTGAACACTCTGCAAAAACAAAGACTGGGTGAGTGACATTTCACGATGGGTTTGTAATAAATCATCGTGTTTTAGATGTGTTTTCTGACCTGAGAAGCAGGTGTGTCTCGGTGGTGATGATCAACTGGTTTGTGGTGTCAGGTTGGATTTCCCCGGTGGTGTGACAGGAGGTCGGGGGGGTGGTTTGGGCCGTGGTGCTCACAGCACAGTCATAAATAGGTTGGCCTGGTGATTAAACAATTAAACAATGGCTTTCTTTCAGGAACTTGTGCAAGAGGATTTCACAACAGCATTCCAGCCTCATCGGGGCATTCTTTAGAAACCCATTCATGCACATCATGTTTCTTAAAATGAGTTTTATATTATGCACATTCAGTTCAGTTCGCATCCTCTTTAAGAAGTCTGCACAGATCTCCACTTTACATTCCATTAAAGAACATATTTCAGTTTTGTATTGCTTTTAACATTTTGTTATCTTTTATTGTATGTATTTTGTATATGTATACGTTGTCTAAATATTTGTAGTATCATTGTTGTAAAATAGTTTTTAAAAAAAAACGTAACACAAAAAGTAAGGCAATTTGTGTTTGGTAGATGATTTCTATGTTGTAACAATGCTTTTTGGCATTACATCTTATACTGTTGGAAAGCCTGTTTTCTTATCTTTCCAATGGTCCCACATTTGTGAGGAAAAAGCATTTGTGGATGAGCAGCAGAGCCGAGTATGTGTGGCGCGCCTATGAAAAATGTGACAAATCTCCTCTGCCAATGCCAAACAGCTTTTTTTTCTGTTGACTCTTGTTTGGTGGAGTGGATGTCTGATCAATAAAGACATATGGGCAACAATTGATTTATTAACAATTGATTCATTTCTACAAGCAGCCTCAGTAGCGTGTGGAAGAACGGCAATGCCCAAAAGCATTGTTATAACATAGAAATCGTCTACACAAATGGCCTTTTTGTGTTAAGTTTAGTTAGAAAAATGTATTTAATTAATGTCTCTCACTGTGTTTATGTATGCAGCACACACACCCAAATAAATCCTGGTGTGTGTGCTTTCAAACACGGCCACTATTGCGGCTTTCACACCAGCGCTTTTCAGTTTCTAGCTCCGAGCGGGAGCTTTTCTGGTTCAGCTCCAGTTTCCCTTTTCAGCTCCCGCTCTGTGCACACCGCCCACTGGCGCCCCAGAGCTGCCCCTGCTGCGTCATGACGTCACCGTTTACATCGCTGATTTGCCCCCCTACGGCACCCATTACGGCGCTCACAACAACAACTGCGTCGGGTCGATGATCGTGTTGCTTTTAATCACACGAAGCCAGAATAAATTGAATAACGACTTCTCCAACCTTATGCTTTTCTCCAGAGTGCCGTGGTTCATTGTTTATTAATGTGTTTCTGCAGCATTTAAAGACCGCTGCAGTGCTGCTCTTCCACGGGAGTTTATTCTCCCGTTAGCTCCCGGTTAGCTCACACTGCAGCGGCCGCTCTAAAGCATTCACTGTCCGACTCACACAAGCAGCTGATGCATATCCCCAGTTCCCTTAGCCTAAGTGAATGTGTGTCAGTCTGAATTGACGCTGTTTGGTATCACAACGCTGTTATGAAAGTTTCTCTGGTATAAAACGGGTGATGTTGGCATAGCAACCGAAGCTAAACTGACTACTTGCATCCGATAGCTGCAATAATACAAAACAACACGTCTGCCTCTCTCCACAATGATCGATAACAGTGAACGGATGGTCAAAGTAAGGCACAAATAAACAGAATCACATGAAGCCTGGTTAGTGTTGCCTGACTTTATAAAGTGTGTTTATAGGCACTACTGCTTGTAGGCAGGCATAACAGTCGACCCATGTCCAGGGGAGGTGGGTTTAGTTTCCTGCACGCCTCGACGTAAGAGAGACGTAAGCGACGTCACCTCTTAGCTCCAAAGCTCTTGCCTCTGGACCGACAATTTTTTGGAGCTGGAAATGAAGCGGATTCCGGAGCTAAGAGCCGGCGCAGCTGCGGTGTGAACTGGAAAACCCAGCGCTTTTCAGGCTCTAGCTCCGAGCCGAGCTGAAAAGGCGCTGGTGTGAAAGGGGCATATGAGTCACTAAAGGCAAAGCCGACACACTGCAGCGCGAGATAAAGATAAAACCAAAGTCATTTTAAAGGTGGCGCTATTAAACAGTTATGTACCAAGATCTGAAGCGTCTTATTACTCGCTGTGAATATAAACACATCGTAGGAACAGCAGTTCTTTCATTAGGTTTTATATTTGATATTTATATGAATCAGAGTCGTTACCTTGCAGGTGAACCACATATCTGCAGTGTGAGTCTGCAGGAGGGAGGATGTTCACTCTGAGGCTCTCACTCCTCTCTGAGCTCACTTCATTCCTGACGCTGCAGTAGAGCTCAGCGTCCTGCGGAGAGTCACAGGTGAGCTGCAGGTCAGCAGAGTTCTGCAGCTCCTCGTCCTCGGGGTGTGTGTGTCGGAACCAGGAGTAACGGACCGCGGTGCCCCGTGAACACACACACCGCACCGTCACCGGACCCCCCCGACAGGTGGACCCCTCCATCAGGGAGACCAGGGGCTGGAGGCGGGGCTTAGAGACCGGGACTGAAACACAGTATTCGGTTGGCTTTTCATTACTGTTTTTAAAAGTAGTTTTATAAGATGCTTCCTTTGCACAATATCTTATTTATTTGACACACGTTTAGCTACAAGGCAACACTTCGAGTTGCCTTGTTGCTAAAAGGTTCTAAATAAAAAGACTTGATGACATGAATTTATTTATTTTTGCATTAGAAAACTAGAGCCATGTGGGGAAGCGACTCCTCTGTAAGGGGCCAACCTGTCTCTGTGGAGCACAACTTTTCTCCCGTTGCACCCTGTAGACAACTAGGGACAACAGGGACATAACAGGAATCCCCACCTCAAGCACAGGCTCCAAGCATGTGCTGTCATCTGCTTCAGGAGGGAGTAGAGCCTGGCTCTGGCTCCTTCCTCGGATGTCTGTATTACAGACATCAGGGCCGCTACAACATGTTTAATCATGTTTTGTGCCATTTGCCAAGACTTGATAAGTCGCTCATAAAACACAGGAGGTATGGAAACTAATAACACCATATATTTGGTCAGTTGTACAGCTGATATAACACAACACATTTGTTTTATTTCGTTTTAACAAGGTGGATATAGTTGCTGCTAGGCCTACTTAAGATGCACACGCTGCACCCAGTTGATTGACAGCAGGAATACAAACCACGAAATAAATAAAAACGTTTTAAACAAAGCCCCAATTGTACATGTGCAAACCCAGCTTGATTGCACTTGGTTTACTATTATGTCAATATTGAACCCTCTCCACCTGCAGTGTGTATTCTCACCTTCAGTGACGACCACCCTCACTGACGTCATGATGTCAGCATAAGGCCTGTCGATCCCGACCCAGTAGACCCCGCTGTCCCCCTTCTGCAGATCTAAGACCCTCACAAACAGTCCTCTCCTCCGAGCATCAATGATGTGAACCCGGGTGCTTCTGGTCTTCCCCTCCGAGTCGCCCAGCACCTCGCAGGTCCTCCTGGACTCTCCTCGGCACCAGTACTTGTTGCTGAATAGCTGGTTGTCATAGCGGCAGGAGAGCAGGAAGTCTGACCCGAGGGGAGCCGTGATCTGCTTCTTGTCACACTGCAGCTGCAGACTCGCTGAAACAGAAAGGAAAAGGGAGTCTGAGAAGAAGCTCTTTCCTGTCATACCAACAGTGGGTCTGCTAATGCACATTCAGAGTGAACGCCAGTTGGTTGCTTGTGAATATTCACGTGAGAAATAAATAACATTTGTACCTGTAAATACTTTCCATGCATGTTCATGTTTTAAACAAATATATAAAATCGGAATCTAAATACTTAATTCATGTTACATTACATTACATTTAGCTGACGCTTTTATCCAAAGCGACTTACAATAAGTGCATTCGACCAACAAGATACAACCTTGAAGAAAACAGAATCATAAAGTACATCAGGCTTCATAGAGCCAAACATTTCAAGTGCTGCTCAACTGGCTTTAGAGAAGCCAGCCCTTTATAAGTTGGGGGAGATTGGGTTTGGTGCTCCATTGAAGAATGAAATAAATGAAGTATCAACAGAAGATATTGAAGTTAAAATGTCCAATAAAATAATATAAAAAATAATTATACAAACATAAGAATACAAAAAAAAGTTACGGAATAAAGAATATTTATATAAACCAATAAATAAAATGGCAAATCAAAGATAAAATCAAATCAGAAATATTTATATCAACATAACAGTTAATCAAAATGTCCCATAAAGGATACAAATATATTTAAAGAATCTTATCTCGTTATCGAACCAAAGATTTCCTGAACTAAATGTAAATCAACATTTCATCTGTTCATCGTTCTCCAAAAGGCTTAGAAATGAAATCCCTCTTTCTATATTTCCCAAAGCAGAATACAGATCTTTAACCTGAGATGAAATGAAGCCCCTCACCGTGAAGCAGCAGCAGCACCAGGGTCTTCATGTCTTCATGTTTCTGAGGTGTGAACAGGAAGCTGCAGAGCTAGACCATATTGGACTGTGGTGCGCGGCTTCCTGCTGGTGCATTGTGGGTTACAGAGATGCTGTTGCTTGCATGCGCTGCCCCGATCACAAACACAACATATAGGCCGCTGCAGAAATGGGTCACGTTTAATTTGTGTGGTTAAAAAGCCCCTTTGTTACATCGGTTTCAAAAGTGCCTTCTTCTTCTTCTCTCTGAGGCTCCTCCCGGTCGCTCATGGCCGTGAACATTAGCTTGGTAAGATTTCTTGAAATAAGAAGAGATATTTAGATAAATCAGATCTTGCAATTATCTGGAGAACTCATTCTGAACTATATTTGACCAGAATCAGGAGATGATGTGTTTCAAAAGTGTTCTGTTTCTTGATGTTCGTTGGTGATTTTCTAATAAATACGTAACAAAATAAGTGTTTCATCTGAGAGACGACTCAACATAAGATGATTTGACTGAACAGGATGATTGTCTAAAAACAAGAGCCTATATCTCACTGCAGTGTTACTTCTGAAGTTAGTGTGTCTTATATCAAGTGGAGAGACATATTCTGACTAGATATCAGACACGTATACTGGGCAAGATTTAGAGTTTTTGTAGTGTGCACTTCTATTAAGCGGCCTAAAGGCACTAAAACTAAAAGATAATAGTAGATTCAAGCTTCAATAGCAATGCTTGTGCAGGTAGTAGTGTACGCATGAGTTTGGAGTTTGTTTGTCGCCAAAAAAACTGCAAAACATCAAAGTTGACGGACAGTGTTTCCTTGTCCAAATGTTGACTGGGGCCCTTTCTCACTTCTCTTATTTTTCATTTTCTCGCTCCTCGGTCTCACCGGAAGTTGATTTGTCTGCGCCATCTTGAGTAGCGTCCCAATAGCCGCGTTCACACTGCGGTACTTTTCCCACAAAGGTTCATGTGAACTTAGTTCATGAGAACTCTTTAGTTCGCATGAACTAAGTTCAGATCGCGTTCACACCGGAAAAAGTCCCTGGGGGAGGATTAGGCAAATGAAGCCGCTGACGTTACTTCTTCTTCTTCTGCTTTGGGTTTACTGGCAGGCCGCAAACCACTTCACGGCGTATACTGCCGCCCAAAGTCCCCGGCCGGAAGTCCCCGGAGTTGGGGACTGGCTTCAGTAGAAGCTGCTGGGAGTCCCAGCAGCTTCTACTGAAGCCTTCCGAGTAAATCGCCAGAACGCCGACACCTCCTCATCTCCACCGCTCCCATGTTTTATTTTGTGTTGCCATAAGTTAGTCTCTCTGCGTTTCTGCGCTGGGCTAATGCTAATGCTAATAATGCTAATGTGAGGATAATAAAATGGCGGCTTCACAAAACTTTTTGGGAGTTTTACGGGGCGTGGTTTGCAATTCGCCCAGCCAATCAGGAATATAGCTCTTTTCTCAAAAAAGAGCCGCTCGAAAGTCCCTGATCTCTAGCAGGGACTTTCGAGGGGGTAAAAAGGTTCGCATGAACTACTTTTAGTACCGGCTCTTTTTGGTGTGAACGCGATCATGAACTAAGTTCGCATGAACCTTTGTGGGAAAAGTACCGCAGTGTGAACGCGGCTTTTGGCCTTATTTTTGCCGGAGGAGCGATAATGGAGGAGCTATAATCGAGGAACCAGTAGACCATCCTCCGATGAAATCCTCAGACACTCGCCCCGCCCCCTTACTGTGTATCGCTCACTGATTGGACGATGCAGCGCATACACTGATCTGATGCTTCTTGACATGAGAGCAGTTTCCCAGCGGAGTGAAGAAAAGACACAACAAGTCCTCCAACTCATACGACCAAATGGGTCGATTGTTCAAGCCCTTATTACGACCTATAATTACGTTTTAAAGTTGTCGGCCTCTAGTGCTCCCGTTGAATGCAAACGTTACAGAGGGTTGTTTATTCACAAATGAGCCCTGTCTGTAAAATCCTAAATTGTAGGATAGTTTGGCCATTAAAACGCTTTATGATTAGATTTCTAGCGAGAAGTGTATATTGTACTTTTAGAATCCACGTCCAGTCGATATGTAGGATCTATAGTTTGATAGATATTACGAAGATGATTTGAGGTTTCGTCAGGACAACGTGTATATGCGGCAGCCTCCATGTAAAGTTACGGGTTGAAAACAGTATTTCCGGTCTCGCCGTTTTCATAATAAAACCAATGATCAAATGATTTAACAGTGATATCTGCACTACTCATCCATTAAAAAGCATCAGTTTATCCTAGTTAATTATACGACATTAATTGGTTTAAATTGTGTACAATGCTTTTGTGTTTTTCCCATAGGTTTTTCTCTTTCGATTCTGAGAGACACATTTCTTTTTTCAGAGGTTTTGATAGGCTAAAATCGCGCCGCAATGCACGTTGAGATATGGTGTTTATGTGATACGAAATCGGAAAACATTGAAAAAAAATTAAATAATACTTTATTCCGAATGTTCTTGCTTTTCTCTTTGAAAGTCATCACATAACGGCATTGTAATACACGATTCGGCTGCATTGAATATTACATATCTGCCGTAGATATTTATTTATAGAGCCCTGATCAGAAGACCTTTTGACAAACTGGAAGAGATGCCGCCAAAACTGAATACGTGACGTGGATCATAAATATATCAACAATTAAACAACATCTTCCATTTCTTTTCACACAATACGTCTCCTTGCAGTATTAACACTAATTCCGCTGACTTTTATATTTGATCCAATTGGTAGATAGTCTGTATTTACACCATAACGGTGTACAGCTGATAGAAAGGGACTTTTTTGTAGTTTTTAAAGATATTATTTACTACCTTTCCAACTCCTCATGAAGTTGACTGTTACAGGTCTATACAGGTTCATGGTGTGAGAGAGGTTTTCTTTTCAGCAATGTTGATGGAAGGAATGGAGGCTGGAGTCCGCTTTATATCAAACACCTGAGTTTATTGAGAGCCACGGCCGGGAGCATTGGCAGGGTTCTCACACGACTTCATCATGTGATTCCCCAGCCAACACTGAAGATTACACAGAAACACAGCGCAAATCTACACAGATAATCAAGGAGGAGCCTCTATTTCGCGCGTCTTCTGATCGATAATCACAAAAACACATGGATTCAGAGACAAAGACAGTCTGTTAAAGTCCTCTGGCAGTTAGTCACAGTCCCCCAACAGGAAAGCGGAACCTTTAACCCTTTAAACCCCCTGCTCTAAGTTATGGCAGACCTATGTGAAACACAAAATGCTTTTTGGTACAAACACACAACAAAATATTTCCCTCACAGATCCACGCTTTTATCAATTCATTGATAACCAATTAACATTAGTCTAAGAATATTTTCAGTCACTACTTGAATCAAATAAAACGTCCTCAGAGTTGGGTGGATTCCTCATTACATTAATCACATCAAAAGCAGAATAAGATTGGAACAGCCAATCACAATGGTTGATACAGACAACCATAATAGAAAAATCATCTTTCTTCAGTGTTTGATTTCTTTTGTCAAAAAGCACAATAATAACACATGTGCAATACAAAAATATAATAGTAAAATATATGTTTCAAAAACAAGATCTTTTATCATTTATCCCTCAGTTAATCTCATTCATCAAACACAAATTCAAATTCAGCTTACATCTTTAAAGATTTACTTTAAGGTAATTACTTATTAAAACACAATTAGAATGTAGGATTATAAGAAATCCAATTGAGGTATAAAATCAGAATCAATAGGGATTCAGTTAAAAATTCACAGTTAAGGTATAAATTCACAGTGATGAATCGATCAATCTGTAATCTGTAAAGGTACAGTGTCCTCAATCTTTAGCATTACTTTTCGTTTACTTCAATACACTTATTCAAGAGTAAGGCACTTTACTACATACATTTTATTCAAATACATTTGTTCAAAAATCTGAAAAGGAAAAGTTAGGCATTTTATTTCAACAACCTGAGGAAAGAAAAGTCAAAATATCTATTCGTTTGAAACCGTCAGGCAGGTAATTGTATTTACTGTATCAACAATGAGAGAGACTAGGCCCTCGTACTGTTAAGATTGCTCAGAGTCTGTGGGGAAAAGTTGTACCAATCCTCAGCCTCCTCGCTAATTCTGGATGCTATGTTCAGCTCACTAAACCAGCTTTCGTGAAAGGAATTGGGCTAAACATGGGAGAATGCATAGATTCTGGCATATTTTGGCACAGCAACAGTTGCTAATATTGTGTTCATGTGCGTAGTCTAACATTAAACTTGCTGCAGAATTAGTTTTAGTTCGTTTAAAAGGAGTGATTTAAGGCCTTTTTGAAAAATCTACATCACCTGCTGAGTATTTAAGTGGAGTGGATAGAACATTTGTTTTTCTATCTAAATGTAGCATGCAGTAGCACCTGGATTGGGAACCTGGTAATCTGGTTTCCTCGTTGTACATTTTACCTGGTAATGATTAAGGATAGTAACATTGTCTGTTATAATATTAGAACTATCTTATTGTTCAATACATTATCAATCTGAAAATATCAATTAATTTATTTTGTTTAGTGTGAAAGTGTAATCTGATCTGACAATTAATTTATTTGTTTAGTGTGAAAGTGTAATCTGATCTGACAAAATATATTTGTTTAGTGTGAAAGTGTAATCTGATCTGACAAAATATATTTGTTTAGTGTGAAAGTGTAATCTGATCTGACAAAATATATTTGTCACCACTATGTAACACATATCTGTTCATCGGAAATATAAAAACAATCATTAATTGTACATCTGTAATCATATGGTCATTCAATTCAAATGTTATCTTTGTACAAGAGCTCGAAGAACATGTCCTCCTGACTCGTTCTCCTCCTCTCTTTATGACACAGAATGTCTGGTGTGTGAAGGCATCCCGATACTGTAGATTAGCACTGAGGTGCTGATTGGCTCAAAACTCTTCTTCCCCAGAGCACCATATTTCAAACCCCCCAATTGCTCTGCTTTTTGTGGCTCATTCAGTGAGCACTTTATGATCTCCCAGTGAACCAGAGGCTCATCTGCCTGCATTCCTTCTGCTATCTGCTTGAGAGCAGAGCCTATTCCAAGTAGCACATCCAGATGCCACCCCCGTGATGGGAGAGGTTAGGAAGAAATCTGCCCTTCCAAGAACCATGGAGCCTCTGAAGCCATCGCTCGTCCTGCAGAGTTGTCTGTTTGGCCCCCCCCCCCCCCCCGAGCAGTAAGATGAAGAAGCATCCCATCCCATCAGAAAGTTGAAGATTAGAATCCTCTCATCTCGAACGACCTCGTGCCTCCTTGCCCGTGGCTGGGGGTGCTCTCTGCAGCCAGAGGGTGTGACCCTCTCTCTCTGACCCTTGACCTTCAGAGCTGTCCTAGTGATTGGGTTAACACTTCATAGAGATGTTTTCCTGGGTGCAGACAACTCAAAGTAATGGATTAGCACATTATCATTCAATTACAAAAATACGATAGGCCCCTCAGAATTATTTGGGAGCCTTCCTGACACATGCACATGCATACATGTAAGGTTTGTGTTAGTCATTTAACATGCAAGAATCATATACTCATCAGTCCAAAGCAGAGAAATGTTATTTTAAGTTAAATGTGAGCTAGTCCCTGTGGATATAACCCGTTCTCAATTATTCTAAATATTATATTAATTCACCATTTACCGTTTGATAAAAGATTAGTTTATCAGAAGTACATTTCCTCTTCCATAAACATAGGTTTGAGAAATGAATGTTTCAATATGAGATCAATTACTCAAATATAATTGACTCTCCCCTCCCTTTTCTTACATATGTCACATAATGTAATAACAACGTAGGAGTCTATTTAAACATGGTATCGTCTATAAGCTATTCATCGAGAAAACTCAGTATCAGCACGCAACTTGCAAATAACTCTTCTCTCTTTCCTATCCCTCTCTTATCCTCATCTCTCTATTCTCTCCTCCACATCTCTCTCTATTCTCTCTCTCTATTCTCTCTTTCTATTCTCTCGTCCACAGCTCTCTCTATTGTCTCTTACTTCAGTTAGATATGAAATAAAACATAGAAGTCCATGTAAGCATGGTAGAGGTCATAATCCATCAGTCGAGAAAACTCAGTATCAGCTGTGCGCAACTAACAAAAACAATTGTGAGAACCATATATTATGCAGGAAATGCACACCTTTGTTGAAAAAACAAAACAAAAAAACAAAGCATCTCTGATTTGGGAGGAACAGCTTCAACCCCCTAAACATCTGAGTTAACACTGAAGGAGCATGAATGATAGTGGGCGTCTGAGGGTGTCTTTACTGAGAAATGTCAAACAAATTCAAAACCTTACATTTGAAAACAGGTTTGCATTCCTCCACTTAAGGTGACGTTATCATTGGAAACAATAAGAACAAACTATTTTGATATAGAATCTATAAATTGAATCTTTAGAGCAGAACAGAATGGTTGTATTTTTAGCCTAAGCTCCGTGCAGCCTCATGGTCTATATAATGTGAATATATGTAGTAGACAGTAACAGGCCCCTGACAACAGGCCTATACTAAAAATGGTAGGGGCTTTTCACAGCTCGCCAACCTGCAGGCATCCTCTGCATAGCAGTATGGATAGCCTTAAAAAACAAACAAACCCACTCTGTGGTAACGAGAGTCATATTTCTGACCCCTGTGCCCAAGTGAAGCCGTTTGACTCATCTGACTGACCCAAGGGTTTGGAGCTGGTGTGACAGGGAGGCTTCCAAGTGTTCAGAGCAGACGTCAAGCTTTCAGTTCATGGCTCGGTGGGGGGGGAGCAGACCCACGTGAGACAGTCTCAACGGCTGTAAAGTTCAGTTTGAGGAATGTCATTCTCTCTGGGAGCAGGGAATGGTGTCCATTCTCGGACCAGACCATTAATGTCATGTAGCGCAGCCATAGCATCTCTGTGACTGCACTCAGCCGGTCTGTAGTAGGGCAGAGCTGGGTGACTTTTAGTGAAGCCGTCCGAAGCCATAGACAACAAACGGAACACAGGATCATCAATGTCTCTCTTTACCAGTGGCTCAATCATAAAAGAAATTAGTGGGGAAATGTGGAACACTAATCCATCATGTGAAATGTGAGTTAATTAAATAATTATTTATGGGATGAAATCAAATTATCATTAATATTAGAAACTAAAGTCAGTTAAAATAGGACTTGCACGGATCAGAATCTAATCAATACACCATTTTCCCAGCTCTGTAATGAAATGGATGACAAGCAGGTATGCAAACTTGTCACCTTTTGAATCCAAACTAGGTCGTTGTGTGATTCATGTAGATCTGCAATACAAATAGTATTTGGGGGCATGGGCAAGGTTGC